>NW_017731498.1:1901203-1904976 GCF_001890085.2 Hipposideros armiger
CAAGGAGTGAGTTCTGGGCACCCTTACCCCGCTAGTCATCATCTAAGTGGATAGAGTTGTTAATGTTGGTTATTTTTTATACCTGGTAAGGGAGCTGCATAGGTGTAACTTTTTGTCTCGGGAATTAGGCATATGACTGGAGTGAGAAGGAAGTTCATCTTTTGGGATGAGAAGAAGTTCATCTTCTGTGTGAGGGTCAGTGTGGGGACTTCCCTCAGGGACCCTGAACAAAGTGATGAAGAGTGTGGATGTTAAAGAGCTCCCAGGGCACAGTCTGCCACTTGGTGTGTGAACTTGGGCAAGTTACTTAATGTTTTTGAGCCTCATACTCCTCATCTGTAAAAAAGGGGTGCTAATGTCGGGACCCCCTCACTGAGATGTTCCACCGAGTAAACATAAAGTCCTCAGCTCAGTGCCTGACACATAGCGAACCTTCTGTAACTATTAGTTCTTATTAATCATTATAATAAAAGGAACAGGCTATCCTTGGATCCAAATTGGCCCCCTATCTAGTTTTTTCTTCTATCAAATCTTACGCTTTCTGGCCCCCATGCCTTCGCCCCTTCTCTTAGCGTTTCTTCCACCTCTACCTGTCAAAACCCAACACACTTGTCCTTCATATGAACCCAAAGCGTCACCCTTTCCAGGTCAAGTGTCCCAAGCCCCTTAGTGGGATTCAAGTGTTGTCTCCGGGGCTCCTAGGATCCTGTTACCTATTTGACCCCCTGACATACTGGGCTGAAGTACAATTGAACAGACTCTTCCCTCTCACCTTCATCTCACTAGAAAGCTGCCCCTGTGCTACGGCCTCTCGCACCTGTGCGGGTGGCGGGGCTGTGTCTGCAGGTGGGTCATGTGGTCAGCATGGAGGAGAGGTGGGGTTCTGCTGCCCAAACCAACAGCCTCCAGAGGCCAGTGGCTAATACCTTGTGTTTATTTCTGGCTCCCCTGGACTCTGTCTCTAGTCTGGGGGATGGTCCACAGTAGTTATCTCCATTTGCTGGCTCACTGTTCAAGGCTGTGCTAGGCTGCTTTGATCATGTGGCGTCTCCGTAAGAGCATGTGCTCCTGTAATCTCCAAGGTAGGAGAAGAGAGAAAATGGAGGCCACCTCTTAAATGCTTCCACCTGAAAGTGACTATACCAACTTTAGGCCATTGTCTCTGGCTCCAAACCCACCTTCTGGGATTCTGCAAATGGCTTATCTCCTTTGCCCACTGGCTCCGTTAGGCTTGTCAATGGGGGTCTGGAGGGCAGGGGGAGGGGAGAAAATGCTTGCTCCTTCAGGTTTGCTCCTCTCCCCTTCAGGGCCATCCCACAATGGCCCTGTGCCCTCCCAGCAGCCTTGGCTCCAGTCTCCGGCATCTTTGTGCACAAACAGAAGCCCCACAAGCAGCAGGCAGGAGCCGCTCCTCACAGCTCTGACCCCCAGCTCCTGGGGCTCCTCCTCCAACAGTCTTGGCTCTGATCCCCTTAACATCTTTTGCTCCCACCCCAAAGGATGGCAGCTTTTGTCTGCGGTTATTACCTCCGTGACACCTCAGTGTCATCGGCTTGCTTTTTCAGCCCAACACTTGTTAAAACAATGCCCAATGTAAATGACCTCTGGTAAATACCTAGCGTGGCATCTGTTGTCCTGACTGAACCCTAACGAATATAGATAGGGACAAACATCTTTTCTGCTTACATTTCATTGACTAGACATCACCTGGCCTCTTCCAACCTCAGCGGCATATAGGTAGGGTTGGTGGGGAGTGCCCTGAAGGAGAACCAATATTTGGCAAAAGACTTTGTATTTTGGAATTCGAACAATGTCTTCCAGGAACTATTGCTGCATAACACAATTTTCAACCCTTTCATGGCTTAAAGCAACCATTTTATTATGCTCATTAATATTGTGGGTCAGGAATTCAGGGATGGCTTGTCTCTGCTCCAGGAGATCTGGGAGAGACTATCCTTGGATCCTCAGCTGCAAAGACCCAAAGGTTGGGAGTGGTTAGGCAGCTGGGGGCTGGCATCATCTGAAGGCTCATTCGNGCCATTCAGACCTCCCTTGTCTTTTGTACTCACTCCGGTACAGCTCATTACTAGCTGATCTACTGTTTGATTTACTTTGGTGTTTGTTATCTGCCCTCCCCGCTTTCGACATCCTGCGCTCTGGAAGGCATGGCTTTAATCTGTTATGTTCTGCTCCTTCCCTCGTGCCTGGGTCAGTACCTGGTACAAAGTGAGAATTTAATAAATATTTGTTAACTCAGGGAATGAATAAAACTTCTGTTCTTTACAATTCCCAGCAGTGGTGAACAGTAATGTGATTTACAGTGGGTGCTCATGAGGTAAGTGTTCACTGATAATCTAGTCCGAGATAGAATACTGATATGGCGAGGTGGTTTCACAGCAGGCTTTTTCTACAACATGGGTTGCGGCTCAAGTGTGACTTGGCCCCTAGAGCAGATCTGAACCCTCATTATCATGGCTTGGCATTCCATGTTTTAGGAAGAAATGGGAACAGACATCTGGAGAATGACTAGCTCTGCTTTCTACTTTGTATTTCTAAGGTCACCCACCAGCTTACTGACTTCATACTTCATCTGCTGAGAAGAGGACATTCTCAGTGCACCAGGTATGTGGACACCTCTTTCCTCTGCCCTATGAGTACCTGGTACCTGTGTGAGGCAAGAGTGAGTCGAGACCTGGCCCAGCTATGGCTCTATGTCCCTGGAAGCAAGAGGTTGGTGTCATCCTTAGGCCCTTGGCCCCTAGCTGAAGGCCTCACTGGTTGGCCTTGGACAGGCTGGGATGTCCTGAATAAAAAGGAAGCTAACGGTTACTGTGTGCAAGGCGCTTTTCCAAGTACTTGCATAGGTTAACTCGTTTAATCTTCAAAAGTAGTGTTATGAGGTGGGTCCTTTCAGTAGATCCTTTTTATAGATGAGAACACCACAGTACAGAAGGCGATCTCAGGTCACGTGACCAGGAAGTGGGCGTGTTGTCTGCTTCCCAAGTCTGTGGGAATAGCCACTGTGCCGTGTGGCCTCTCGCTTTATAGACTACAGTACTGCTCGCTTTAGGAGTGGTTGGCGTGACCTGGATTCTCCCAGCTTTATTCCAGGAACCAGGTTTTGTGGACAAACGGAAGGCTATGGAAGGTTTTAAAGAGCGTTAGGATACATCCATAACTTGCAATGTCCCTGTTGAAACTTGTACAAACTCCATAGGTTTGATATGCTGTTTTCTCCTAAAGAGCAGGGTGGGAGGCAGAGGTGAAAAGTGAATGTGTACAGTAACTGACACGCATTTCATAACACTTTAGGCCAACCTTTTCCAGTTGGGCAATTTCACGCCGAGTTCCAGATTTTCAACTTGTCTTGCAAAATGGGGAGACCTGGCAGCTCTGGGCCCACAGTCCCCAAAGGTGGTGGCAGCCCAGGCTGAGCAGCGGCCCCTACATCCCTCATCACTCACACAGGGGTTGCATCGGTTTCCCTTCCTCATTTGCAACACCCGCTGGCTCCTCTAGACCTCATGTGCCAGCAAATGCATCTAATTTAATAAAATGCAAAGATGGCAACGTTGGCCCCAGAAGGGGAAGTCCTGGCAGAGAAGATGAAGAGCCGGCTCTGTCTGAATCAGCTCCAGGATCTGAGTGCTACACTGACCTGGGGCCTCAGGCTCTCCCAGGTTTATCTTACACAGCAGGTTTCTCTTGACATGGCAGGGCAAATTCAGGTGAGGGTGTGTGGGCTGCACAGATTCTAATTACTCTGTGACCAT
>NW_017731498.1:1910226-1922578 GCF_001890085.2 Hipposideros armiger
CATTTTGTCTCCATATTTCAGAACTCATTACGTTTTTCTGTATTAGAGAGATTAGATTAGCCCTTTTCTGGGGTATGAGTTGAAAATATTTTCTTCCTGTGTGCTATTTGCTTTAACTGTTTTTTTTTACTAGTTTTTATTTTTATGGCATTAAAATGATCAGTCTTTTGTGGCTTCTGTATTTTGAGGCATGATTTGAATGGTCACTACAATTCTTTAAGATTATTAAGTCCTCCCACATCATCTAGTTTTAGTTTTATTGCTAACATTTAAATGTTTAATTCATTTGGAATTTATCCTGATGTAAGGTGTGTGATATGGATCCAAGTTTAATTTTTAGATGGATACCCAGTTGTCCCAATGTCATTTATTGTTCATTTTAACTCCACTGACCTGAGGTGCCAGCTTTATAAGATACTAAATTTCTGTATGTACTTGGGATTCTGGACTTTTTCTATTCTGTTCCTTTAGTTGTTTTTGTGCTGGTATTAAGTTATTGAGGCTTTATAATTTAGTGGGCCTAATCTCATTGCTTTTCCTCACAGCTTTTCTATTTTTATTTTTCCAAAGGAATGGTGGTACCATACTCTTTTTACAGTGGATTTATAGTATCTTAAAAAATTTGGTTTCTCTTCTTTTGTGTGTTTTCTACTTTGTTTCTGCTCTTAAGTATTTCCTGTTACTTATTTTGGGTTTAGTTTGCTCCTTTTCCCTAGTTTTTAAAAAAACTTAATTTTTCTCCAACGTAAATGTAAATATTTGTATTTCCCTCTAAGCACTTATGTATCCCAGTAAGTTTTGACTTTTTAAAAATTTTTTATTGTAATTCAGGTAAAAAATATTTTCTAAATTCCATGTGATTTCGACTCATAAATTATTCAAAATTATATTCCATTGTGTATTTGTGTCAGTGAGGGTTTCCCGAAGAGATTAGCATTTGTATTGGTGAACTGAGTAATTCCCATGTGGGTGGGCATCATCCAAACTGCGGAGGGCCTGAATAGAAGCAAAAGGCAGAGGGAAATTGAATTCACTATCTGCCTGACTGCTATAGCTGGGGTATCCACCTTCTGTCCTCGGTGCTCCTGGTTCTCAGGCCTTCAGACTTGGCCTTGGCTGCAATCTACATATCTGCTCTCTGGCTCTCAGGGCTTTGGAAGACCCTACTGGCTTTTTTGGGTCTCCAGCTTGCACTCAGCAGATCATGGCACTTCTTAGTCACCAAAATCACATGAACCAATGCCTTATACTAAATTCCTATGTACGTATATTTCATCTTCTACTATCTATCTATCTATCTATCTATCTATCTATCTATCTATCTATCTATCATCTATCTATCTATCTATCATCTATCTATCTATCTATCTATCTATCTATCTATCTATCTATCTATCTATATCTATCTATCATCTATCTATCTACCTGAAATCTGTCTATGTAAGAAATGTCCAAACCTGCAGATAATTTTTGAGTTTATTTGAGCCAAGCTGACAACATATGTTGGGAAGCAAGATCCCAAATATTCCCCAGTGTCCCTTCTTCTTCTCTTTTAAAAAATTCTTAACTATATTGTCATAAACTGTGTGAGCTCTTTCTGGAAACATTATCTTTGAAGTTTTTACCCTCTCCACCCCTCTGAGGTTATTTTGAGCCAGATTTACAATGAATAAACTCCAAGTTTTTCACAACATGACTGGACACTAGACTTAAACCTGGTTTCAATGAGTCTGAATCAAATTTAGACAATTATAAATTAATTCTATTAGTATTATTACTTGAGCACCTAATACAAGAACTTTCCTCAAATGTTTTCTAGATTACTTTTCAGAATACAGGCTGTGAGGAAAAAAGTATTCTACTACTATATATGAACATTCTTACTGCAAAGCAGCTGTCATCGGTAAACTCTGAAACTATAAACGCCATTTCTTGTCTAACACTACTGGGTCATCTGAGAAATATTAAGAATCAGATAGAGTTGATAACTTAGGTCTGGGCAGGCCAAATCGTTTAACAGCTATCAAGAACATACATGAAAAATTCAGCTGTAAACTAGGCATAACCTACCCACTGAAAACAGCCGGGACCGGCAAGGTCTGGGAAGTTTGAAAAGGAAGTGAGAAGTTGGTCTGTGTCCTTAGCAAAATGGACTTTAATGACTAGGTTTGTTTATTTTGACTCGATGATGTCCAGGATTCTCTGGTCCTATGTTAGCTATATTATCAGTCTTTAGGGTCTGTCATTTGTTTTAGAAAATTGAGGTAAAATTCACATAACATAAAATTAACCATTTCAAAGCGAACAATTTAGTGGCATCTAGTACATTCACAATGTTGTGCAACCACTGCCTCTATCGAGCTCCATAACATTTCCAAAATAAAACCCCGTGAAGCAGTTCCCCTTCATTTCCTCCTCCCCTCCAGTCCCTGGCAACCACTAATCTCGTCTTGTCTTTATGAATTTACCTATTCTAAAGATTTCACATAAATAGAATCCTACAATATGGGACCTTTTGTGTCTGGTTTCTTTCACTTGGCATAATGTTTTTGAGGTTCATCCACACTGTAGCTCTATTCCCTTTTTGGACAGTTAGCTTCTCTCATTTGTAGTAAGGGGCAATAAAAGTACTTTCATCCTTGGATGAATATTTAAGACAATGGGTTGTTCCTAGTGCTGGGTGTGGGCTCAAAATGGGAGTCAAAGTAACAAAGGGTGAAATTCTAGAGGAAAGAAATTAGAATTTCTCATTTAGTCTGATACATCAGTCTCCTTTTCCGATTTTGCTTCAATCCTTAGAGGACTGTGGGTTGTTTTGGATATGGGGAAGGGTTTAGCGCAGTGTCTGGCATATACAAAGTACACCATAAATGCTGTCAAAATGCATTACTATAGTCAATTGTTATTTTGATTTCCTTCTTAGAATCCAAGACTTCTAGGAGACACATCAGAGGATAGTGGTCAAGTGTGGGGGCACTAGACCAGTCACCTGGATTCAAATCTCAGCTCCATCATTTACTAGCCAGGTGACCTTCAGCAGAGCACTTGACTTCTCTGTGCTTCAGGTGAAACTTTATAGAACAATTAAGAGGATTATAGGACTATGGGAAAGCACTGAACACTGCCTAGAACACACTGAGTGATTAACAGATGTTAGCCATTACGATTTGAATGGGTCATGTGGCTTCAAAATCTATTGTTTTGAAACTCTGCAAATTTCCTGTAGCAAGGGTCACCCTGGTTTTTATATAACATGAAATATAGCACTTTATAGCATCTAAACATGTGAAGGCACCACTCTGAACACAGAGAATTTGATAATTATTAAAATCTCAGAGTTCTTTTGTCATCTTTTGTTTTTCTGAGTCTTTCCTCCCCTTTAAGAGTATCAGGGAGAAAATAATGAATAAATAAAAGGATGCTCTTGAGGGCATACACATTATCTTGTGTATATGGAAATAGAATATTTAAAAAGCTCTTTTAAAATATGAGGCATCATCACCACCTATGTTGATGGTAGGTGGTTAGGTTATAGGAAGGCTGGTTTTAGGTTTGGGGGAACTATTTTCTTTTGCAGTCTTTCTGCCTGATTGAGCCACCATGCACATGGGATCCTCCTGCAGAGAATCTGTGCATGATGGGGAGAAGGTTATCTGTGTTGGAAACCAACCCCTGGAATGCTCAAACACAATGTGTATATTTCCTATTTCCAATCTACAGGGGAAAAAAAGGTGACGTGTTAACACTGTAAATCAGTACACATTCTTCTCAAGGCCGATCTTATACTTAGTTGCTTCTGTGGACTGATGCTTCTACATCCAAAATCTCTCTTCCCCAGCCTAACATTTTAAATTTTATTGTGGTACCTGCGGTTGTGGTCACTAGAGAGTCACTTGGATCCCCAGGTGAGGTCTGTGAAATGGAAATTTTAGCAGGGGAATGAGTGAGAGGGAATGCTAAGCTGTCTGGTGGAGGGCAGACCTGGGGGAACGCGGCAGCGCCAGGAACAGGAAGGTTCTGGCCCCCTAGAGGTGGGCGAAAGGAGGTACTAGGAAACAGGTGAAGAACACAGGAAAGGTGAGGAGCTGTCAAGAGATTTCCTTTCCAATGAGATGTTTATCTCAGACCCATCCTTATGTATGTAAAGGAAGCAAGATATCAAATGAATGGTACAAAATCAAGTCACTAGGATAAAACTTCTAATTTCATTCTCTAATCTACCAGTCTTTATCTTTTTGAATATGTGTGCTCTCATGTTGAAGATTTGAATAACGTTGGGAAAATTGTTGCAAGCCCATTGCAAAAGGGAAGACCTTAACATTTTCTTTAAAAAGCATGAAACAATGAATGCGTATGAATACAATAAACATATCTCAAAAAAGAATGATACAACTTTTATTTTCCATGGATTTTAAAGATACTTTTGCTACATAGTTTATGTATTTTTATGAGATTATATTTTTTCATTTGTATGAAGTTCAACCTTATACAATTTTAAGGTGATATGTTTGGTAGTGTATCTATAATCTTTAAAAAGTTTAGAGTTTTTGGAATGTACAGTATATGAGGTAAAATTAAGATTACATTAAAAATTGTTTTCTCCTCTGCACTAATTTTGCAGTGAGGTTCAAATGGCAAGGACACTATTAAATGACATTTACTATCAAAAATAGGAGTTCATTTGAATCACTATGAAAAACATAAGCCACCGTAACTGCTACAGTGGCACATTTTATCATTTTAGACATTCAACTATATAGAAATCTCTGGGCTATTACACTCAAACTCATTTGTACTGCCAAATGTGGCACTTTTAAGAAGTTTCTAGAAAACAATCGCAATCATTTGTTTTTGGGGAAAGTTATCAGCCTATACATAAGAGATTAAATTTAAATAAAATGTAAACATACAGTATATTATAGTGACAGATCATTCTTACCACTTGGAAAGGCCAAGTTTATCCATTTCTTTTTTGAACAAAAGTTAATGTTTTTTTCTACAGCACGGATCATTTGACACAAAACAATTACAACACATGCCCATACTAATATAAGAGAAATTCTTTAGAGATCTTCAAAGCACAAAACATATGTCCTTTATCAAAGACTGACAGAAGTGCTTAGTAACCACTAAACTGCTAACCTCAGCAACTAAAAATTAGTGATTCGCTATCCTGAAATTCAAATAATAAATTAAAAAGGCTAGTTACAAGTGTTTTACAGATAACAGATGTGATAAAACAAGAATTTTGGATAGTTTCATTACAAAATGTATTATTACTGGCAGTCATTGACATCTATGCAAGATGTACAATGTGACATTTGACGAAATACAATCTGATCATCCAATAACTCACAAATGCAAGCTCACAAAACATTAATGAATTATGTAATTGCAAAGTGCTCTAATGCAACATTAACCACATGCAATCAACAATTTTGAAGTATCCAAACAGACATTACATTAAACATTAGTTTTTCAAGATAGAAAGCAGCTTGAAGTTTACTGGTGCAAATTAATTTTGTCTTTGAATTTGGTGTCCCAAACAAAAAGGTTAGGTTTGATTATGAATTCTGATGGTGATGGCAGTACTTACGGGAGAAGCAGCAAAACTTATGGGAGGTTCTTCAAAATTAGCGTATACCAGATGGATGGAGCAAGTGTGTGTGTGTGTGTGCCTGTCTGTCTATATATATTTCTATACTTGGTATGTATAGTTTATATATATGTATGCCACACATGTATGTGCATGTTTTTATACACATACATATAGTTCAAAGGTTCACAAAACCAAATTATATATGTATGAAATTCAGAGTTATGATTACTTTAAAAAAGTAACTATCAAAAAGCCCTCTGTTCTTTTCCACGTTCTCAAGACCTGAAGATGTGCCTTTTGAGTAAACATTAAAATATTTAGGCCAAGTAAACTGTCTGTGCTTTCTTTGAGTGGCTTATTTGTGAATTCATGAATATGTAGTTGTAATGAAGAACTCCACATTTATCCAACAAGAAAGTTTTTTTTATGCATATTCTTTCATCCAGTTTTTGTTTGCTTAAGCCCCTCCAGTTATTCATCATAATCTCACTTACCAAATAATTAAGACAAATGAGGAGGTAGAAATACAGCACTAGATTGCTTTCACAGCATCAGACTTTAACATTTTTATAAAGCATGTTAGTGTAAATTTTAATCATTCTGAATCATTCACTAGGTAAAATCTTTAAAACAAACAGATCAGGTTGTCACTGTTACACTCATGCTGACTGGTCAAAATATCAATTATATATTGTTACCTCTTAGAAAGTTTGTTTGACAAGAAGGCATGTCAAAAAGAGAGAGAGAGATAGAGATGAGAGAGAGAGAGAGATATGAGAGAGAGAAAGAGAGAGAGAGAGAGAGAGAGAGAGAGAAGGAAAAAAAAGAAAAAGCCCTAACCAAACAAAACCCCCAAAATTGCTATTTCTGTGGCTTGCATTCTAATAAGGTGCCAGCCTCTACCTAACAATATAAGCACTGAAAATGGCAAAAATGATGTACTATAGTCTCAATGCCAGTGCTAAATGCCACTGTTTTTGTAAAAGCAATACAGAAATAATTTTAGTACATGACAAAATAAAATGTAATACAGTATTAAAAATAAAGTTATATTTTCACTTGATTACAAAGTACTGAATAATAAAGGCAATTAAGATGGAAAAGAAAGCAAACAGCACAAGGATGACGGCTGCACACTGCTCGTCACTCAGCGCCCGCCGGGTCCTCACGCTTTCCACAGTGTCTTTGTGGGCGCTGGCCGCTGGCTCAGTCCTCTGAGAGATGAAGAGCACAGTTGTGCTGTAGGGACCGACCAGGTCCTGATGCCCCACAGGGTCTTGGCACTGGCGAATGGCACACACGCGGAAACGATATTCACAGTTCAGCTGAAGGCTTGAATACCGTAACGAAGAGTCGGGACCTTTGTAAATCTGTTAAAAAAAATTATATGTGGAGGCTGGGCAGAAAATCTGTATTAAAATTGGCTAGTTTTAGAATTATTTTTTGACTTGGAAGTTAGTGGGTGCCACTGCTTTTATCTTTTAAGTGGCATTTAAAAATACCTATCCATTAAAGGACTTATCTGTGTGCTGTGTAAGGGCAGGGGAAATTTGAAAAGTGAGGATGTGAGTTCTACCCTCATAGAACTTATGGATCGGTTAAGTAGCTACAGAACAAATACCATCAGCCCACAGGCATTTCCCCGGTTTCCTCAAATGCAAGAAGCCAAACTTTTGTGAAATCATTCCATGAGGCGAGTAAGGGTGTCTAATCTTGCTGCCCCGTTACATCTTTTCAAACATACTGTTGAATGAAACAATTAACAAATAGAGGAGCTTTCTATAGGTGTCTATAGCAAACCATTTTATAAACTTTAAAGAGAGACCACTTAGAATCACAGAACTGGATCTTAAAACCCAACTCCTCTACCTATCCCTGAGAAGGGAGATAACAAGAATGGAACTCCATGGATTTTCAAGAGTGTGCTAGTGACTGAGAGAATATGTATTGGAATCAGTCACCCCTACGTCCAAGCCCTACTCTACCACTCTACGCTCCACATGATTAGAATTACCTCAGTGTAACAAACATAAGAGTAGTTACCTTGTATGGGAATTATGAGAATGAAATAAACTAAGACTTGTAAAGGCCTTAGCACAGCCCAGCATATAGTGAGCACTCAAAATACGAAGCTATCATTTCCAGCGATGTGTCCCTCCCTGATTCTGTACCCAGAAAACCAAGGCTCACAGTGACTTCCCCGCTGAGCTCTCCCAGCTGGTGGGTGGGCTATGAGTTAGATTAACCAGGACCTGGGCTGGCATTCCTTCAAGTCGTTTTGGCTACCTCAACTGCATCTGTGTTGTAAACCTACATTTTTATTGGATTGTCGGAAAAGTCATGATGTATTTTTACTATGTTTTTCGTTGCAAAAATGTGTCATGACTTTTCCGACAACCCAATACATACTGGTTTGCTTCCAAAGGAGCAAGGTAAGGTCTCTGTCTCATTTTTGTGTCTCTAGGATCCAGCATGTAATAGGTACGTAATAAAAGGCAACTAAATTTGTGAATTACTATTTTTACTTCAAAATGTGTATCAGTGAATGCTTAGAAGATACACAAAGAAACTTTTATTGAAGTAAACGTTAAGATAAGTCTTAAAGAAAATAGTGAATACGCATTAGTCCTGAGGATGCAATGAGCATTTCAGAAAGTGGGGCTGTAAAAATGGTTCATGTCTGGGAGATGGTGAAAGGATTAACTTAAGTAAATCAGAAAGCTGTATTAGAGTGCAGTGTGAAACTGCACATATACAACAAGGCCAATTTAGTAAAAGTAAAAAATATGTATTTGTTTTATGGATATAATGGCTGATATTTATTTTTGTTTTTAAATTTTTCTTTACTTTCCATTTGTCTCCAAATGAGCACGGTAATATGGTTAGGAGTAAAAAACTCAACAAATGACATGAGGGCCATAGGTGAAGAGATCTGACAAAGAGGAATATGTTAATACACTAGTTGGAAATTTAGGTTTAATTCCACAGGGGCCATTTTAGGAGTGTGATATTTAAAAAGTGATCAAGGAATCCTGATCATAAGGCTGAGTGAGGGATTGAGGGAGTTGGGCAGGACAGGGCTGCTTCCTGTATAAAAGCACAAGGTTATGAGGCTTTGGTATTGTTTTTATGGGTCATTTATAGAAATGACTTTTATTTGAATAAGAGTTAACAGCTCCTCTCTCCCCCCTCCATTCTTCTGAAAGTTTAAAGCTCGGGACTAAGATGATGTTAGTGTTCATGACACTGAAGAAATAAGGGAGAAGTTGGAGAGGAGAGATTGGGAGGGAAGATGATAAGATGGTTTTCAATTTTGTGTTTTAGATATTGGGAGGGTATCTAAACAGGGAGACATCTTATAGGGAACTGGAGATACCGCAAGGAAGAAAACAGATGAACTTGCTAAAGCTCATTTAAAAAGTTTCTATATTTAAGTGAAGCAATTCAAAATAATCCTCAAGCTTGAGATGAGCTAGGGTAGGTCTTAGAAAAAGAGATAAGAATTAAAATGAATAACACCATTTACGCCCCCCACCCTTTTCATATTAACAAGGTAAAATTGTAGTGACTTTAATAAATACAAAAGGGCAAGGAAAAGCTCTAATAAATTCATAATTTTTTGGCCTGTAGCTTTTGCTCACAGATACTATTACATATAATTAAAACAAAAATAAAACAGCCCCTTATATTTGCTTTCAATCAACTATCCATTTATATGCAGAGTGTAGCAAATATCAATTAATGCAGATTTACAGTTAAGAGAATGGCGGGTAAGATTACTGTTTTCACTTTGCATTGTAATTGAGAAATGCAAACTACATTTAAGCTTGTGAAGTTTCGGCATGCCTAGCTGGCCAAGAACTTTGAAAAAGTATATTAACTGCAACAGAATTTATAGGAAAACCTTTAATTTACCAAGTATTTCTACTAAAATAGTTCTTGTTCTTATCTTTTAAGGACAAGTGTACATGTTTACTATCAAAGACAAGCACTTTTGAAGCTGTCAATATAGAGGAACAAATTCTGTTTAACTATTTGTACTTTCTGTGCACATTACATATCCACAATCTGATTTTACAATGAGTAATATGCACAGTATAGATTACTGTAGAAGTTAGTATAAGACAATGATTTCAGCAATACATTATTTTTAGACTGAGTGCAGACTTATTTAAACCTTTCCTTAATATTATGCATTAGATTACATTTAAAAGTAATTATTTATTATTACATATAATAAGGCATATACTCATATAATTTGGCACATATGGTCACACAATGTGATCTTTCTGTAATTTATGAATATACTATTGCAAATAATTATTTTGTAGTGATAAATACATGAAGAGAACAGTAAAAACCCTAACAACTGATTGTAGACAAATAACCACATAGCTTTTGTCTCTACCATTAATTCCCCTCTATTATTGCTGACAGAGTTGCAAGTGAACTTGGAGCTTTCAGAGCAGTTTTAAATTTATTGTGCACAAGCACCACTTGGAATTAAAACAGAAACAAAATAGAATTGTGGGTCACACTCCCGGACATTCAGGTTCACTGGGTCTGCAGGCTACTCTGAGGAGCGCTGTCTTTGAGAATCTAAGTTCAAAAGGGAAGAAGTTGTATAGAACCCAACAGGCCATTGTCCCAGCACCCATTCTTGACACTGCCGACAGTATGCTGATTTTGAATGGGGTGTCAAACTCTCCCTTACCCAGCCCATATGCTAGGAGAAACTGGCCTGCCCCTTAGCTCCAGAGGTGGGCCCTGGTTGGCTTAAGCCCTGCCCCAGTCAATGGTTCAGGGATGGCTTCATAATCCAAAGCATTTGTGTAAATTCCGGTAAGTTCCCCCTGACTAATGGCAGCATTGAAGACTGAGAGAAACCATGTCCTTGAGGACGACACTGAGCTCCTGCATCAGCCAGTCCTGAAATCTGACTACCTTCAGGCTGCTTCTTAAGAGGATTTACACTTAATTGCTTATAAACCAGTTTGAATTGGTTTTCCTGGTATTTGCAACATAATGACCTCTGATACAAGAACAGCCTGAGGAACAGACTCGCAGGTGAAGTTGATCTGCTTTGAAAGTGGCTCTACTGTCCCCCAGCATTTCACTTCACCTTGTTATACCACTTGAAATGTCATTTTGGTTAAAGCACTTGCTTAAAAATGTATATACTTCTGAGAGGATTAAAGAGCCAGCAGACACTTGACTTTTGGCATGAATTTTCCCAAGCAAATAGTATTTCTCTTTAAGCCAAAAAGGTCAACTACACTGTGCATATGGGAGTTATGTGTGTGAGAGGAGGAGGCAAGAGTCAGAGAAAGATAGTATCATTTTAGAGAATGGGCCAAGTCTAGGTGAGGTGCTACACAGCAGGGTACAGAGCAGCAAGAAGGCAGCAAGGGTTGATCAAAGCCACTGACTGATCCAAGAGCGGTAAAAAAAGGGAAGAATGCAAAGACATAAATTTGTTTTGAAGTTTGGCCCAGGGTTGTAAGTGCTTGTTGCTGCCAGGCTCTTTGATTCTAAACCCACAAACCTGGCAACATTACAGGTTAAACAGGTTTTTATAGGCTAGCCTAGAAACTCAACCACCAACTTATAAATAATAATCCTCTTTCTTAAAAACATCAACAGTTCCTACTACTATAGAAGAAAGACCCAACAAGACCTGGACTCTTCCACCACACTCTCCACTCCTGAGCCTTACTCAGGTCACACTTGAGAGTTCACAGTTCCCCCTAAGCTCCCCAGAAGACTCACTCAAATAACATTCCTTTTACAAAACATTCCAAAATCCAGCTGGAATAAATCATTCCTTTTTATAAAGTAGGTTTCATCTTTATTATGACCTGTTATTTGTTTGGCTATGTAAAATGTCATGATTATAAATTTTAACAACTTTCTTGAAATCAGAACAGTAGCTTAATATAGTCCCCGTGATTTTTCATATATTTTATACATGTGTGTTGAATATCAAGTAAATTTTAAGTAAAAGATTAAATTCTACGAAATAGAACTTAAAAAAAAAAAAGACCTTCAAACTTCTGGAATATAACTTGCCAATAAATCATAAAATTTTATGAACAGTTAAAGAGATTTAGGTGAGCATATATAGGATGAAGTTCTCAGGAAATCAGTATTTTAAGTTTTATAGTGTGCTTACAATCTAAAGTAAGTGAAAGTGATGATAGGGTTTAGCTTTTAAGTTAAATTAGAATTCGCATTGCTGTTTCATGTAGTGATATGTTTATTAAAATTCATATACTACTCAAATGTGGGGTCCCTATTTCCTTTAAACATGTAATACAATTACATTTTCTTTAATATTAATTTTGCTTCCTCCTTGGAAGGAAACCTGCTTATCTGTAAATTATATTCAAATCTAATTATCATGTCAATTTGCAGATAGATTAATAAAGAAAAACTATCACATGCCAAATTTAATATGGCTCTTTGGGGCCTTTTGTAATTTCAGTTAAGAAATTACACTTCCATACTTAACAAAACTTGAAAGAAAAAAATCTATGTTGGAAAATATTCTACTATTAATAGCTATAAAGGAAGACAAACAAAAGATGAATGATTTTCTAGAGGAAAAGAAAATACAGGATGAGATACTCAAATGAAAACAATCTAACTTAAATTAAAAGCCCTCAAAATCAAGAAGGTTGACAGCAAAAAGGGAAAATCAGATGAAATGCATATAGAAATTAGGCTTCTGAGTTACAGAAAAAGTTTTTTATC
>NW_017731498.1:1925953-1930306 GCF_001890085.2 Hipposideros armiger
GAAAAACAAGAATTTAACTGAAGAGAAATTGGGGAATGAATAATGAGTACTCATATAGTTCTAAACAGTCTGAAAACTGTAGTCAAGCTAAAAATGAAATATTTAATGACCTGAAGTAAGAGTATTTCCAAGAAGCAATAATTAGATAAGACTTTTTAATCTCCAATTTTTTTTTTGTTTGTTTCTTTTAATGATAGGAAAAAAAACAGTGGCAAAACAAAAGCTGACCAATGATAAAACCTGTAGTCAGGGAGGAGTTGAAGTAACATTGTGACATCAAGTGTAAATAGTTATGAAAACTCACTGAGAAGGAAAGTAGCTAAATTATTTATTAAATTTATATAGTAAGTTTAGTAAATTACAGTAAATTCATAGTATCATAAAAAATTTTAATTTATTTTCCATAGCTAAAGACCAGTAACCATACTCATACCCTATAACAACTCTCTAGTTGCTAGCTAAATATTAAGTTTGAAGTTCTAGAATAGAATACAGAATATAGACTATAATATAATCTATACTTAATAGAATCTTTATTCTATTATCTTTCAACCAAAGACTTATTTAGATCTGTTTTCAGTAAATATTCTTATACTTCCCCCAAATGTAAATGCTGGAAACGGGATGAAAATAACTCAAAAAATTAATTCACTGAATAACAACATATCTTAAAGATAAATGGCTATACCAAAAACTTGAGGCAAGACCAAGAACCTTCTTCTAGAGATAAAGATACAGAGAGTACATAAAATTTTGCAGAACAAAGGCTAGCATTCACAGAGGCACAGATTTCAGAAAATGACCAATACTGTTGGTTCTGTGTAATGAATGCTCTTACTGGTGATAAAGTATGTCATATGTCATTTTAAATGTGTAAGTATTTCCGACAGAGAGTGCTGAATACTTGGCTTAGATACAAATCCAACACAAAAAACAAAGTAACCTTGGGAAAAATTGTTAATTAGTACTCTGAATCTATCAGATATACAAATTGTTTCTAATAAACTGACTGAAAAGTAGAAACGTAAAATTCTAATTCTTAAAATATTAGAAGAGTAACAGCTGTGGTGGGTATATGGCATTGTTTATGTGGGATATACTGTCAATTAACAGCCCCAGATTGGCATTTGAATAGTGTATATTATAAATATTTTGAATAACATTGTAATTCAAATGCACGATTTAGTGGGGGGTAATATATAGTATGAATATAATGAAAATGTAAAGGATGGCAGCACAGGTAAGAACCTGAGTAGCAAGGGGACTGGATAATTAATCACTGAGTCTGAGATATGAGAGCGAGGACAGATTTATTTAGTGTGCAGGCCCTGTGACAGGGGTATGGAGGGGAGTGAGACATAATCCCTGTTCTCAAGAATCGCAGAGGCCTTAAGTCAATCAATCATTTACCATAAAAATTGCCTCTTGCTGGAAGTAAGCATTGAAATGCTAGCAAAGACCATGTTTCTTGGGCNTTCCTCTAGGCTTCCACAATAACTGTGTCTTCTGTCATACTGACAACATATGATGTCTATTAATATTACTGTAAAGACCTCCTTAATTATGTTTCTGCCCCTGTCCGACTCTAGACAAAATGACCTTGTGTCTGATCACGTGACAACTCTAGTCAAAATCCCACAACATTGGCCTTTCTCATTTTACATGGAGTAGAAGTTCACAGTACGGTCTATAATGTCCTGCATGATCTCCATACCACTCATTCACCACCCCCTACCATTAACCATCCAACTCCATCTACCATTCTTCCCTTTGTTCACACTGCCCCAGCCATACTGGCCTCCTTGCTGTTCATTAAATTTAATAAGCATGATCCTGCCTCAGCGCCTTTGCCCGTTGTTTCCTCTTAACAGGCTTCTCTCCATATTCACTTCCTTCGGGTCTCTGTTCAAATGTCACCTGACTGCCCTGTACGAAACAGCACTACCTGTCTCTTCCCTCAGTACTCCTTATTCATTTTATTCAGGTTTATTTTTTCTCCATGGCAATTATCACTATCTAACATCTGATATATTGATGAGTTACATTGCTTTTATATCTCTTTTTTAGTAAAATGTAAGCTCCATGGAGGCAAAGACTTTTTTACTCAGTGTTATATCCTGATTGCCTGGAGCAGAGTTCAATAAATACTTGTCAAAGCAATGAATAATCTGTTTAAGTTCACACCCAAAAGATTTTGAATCCTGAGCTACTGTATAGTTATTAACCTTTGGAACATAGTAAGTACTGACCAAAATTCTTTTTTTCAATTATAGTTGACATATAATATTAGTTTCAGGTATATAACATAGTGATTAGACATTTATATAACTTGTGAAGTGATCACCCTGATAAGTCTAGGATCCTTCTGATGACATACATAGTTATTACAATATTAATGACTTTATTCCCGATGCTGTACTTTGTATCACACGACTATTTTTTATAACTGCCAATTTGTACTTCTTAATCCCTTCATTTTTTACCTCCACTCCCAATTGGGTGACCATCAATTTGTTCTCTGTATCTATGAGTTGAACAAATCTCTTTGAATTGGGAAGATAAAGATAGTCAAATCTTGCACTGAAAATACATAAAAATGGGAAAGATAAGAATACATATCCACAGAATTATATCTTGGTACATACCTGTTTGAATTCTGAATCTTTTCCCACCATAGCTTGAAGACTGTAAATAACTGGATCACCTTTCATTGGCTGCAAACACTCCCATGAAATTTCACAAATGTGATCATTTATTTTCTCTATTTTGGGGGCTATAGAGAACAAAAAAAGAAATAAAATTTGCTCTACTTGATTTTTAACTTGGAACATCACACAGACACTTGTTTTAATCAAAATCAACAAATCTTTAAATCCCAGTTCTAAACTTGAAATAAGTATCAGTGAAATTTTGAAATTTGCAGAGAAATGGTCAATAGTTCACTCTTATCTCTACGCCATACAATGTACAGATGCTACAATGGCTTGATTGACTAAAAGATTTGTCAAGGTAAGCCCTATTTTCATTGAGCTAAAGAGCCAATAGAAGGGTAGATGGCAGTTCAAAAATAATTACTATGATACTTTTCAGAGTATAACTAGAACATACAATTTTATAATTTAATAAATCTCCTAAGACAATGAGTTGAAAAAAACTCCTAGTTGCTTGACCACATAGGACTTTTTCACTCAATAGTGGGGTGCAACGGGGTTAAAATCAGCAATCTTCTAAGGTCAAGAGACACTAAACCAGATAAGGGAACAGAAAAATGACTCAGTGGAACTCCATTAACATTACTGGAAACATTATTCAATAATAGCCCTGTTAACTCTGAATCTGCTTAACAAATGATTGCTCAATTACATGGTCCAGGACACTATTAGAAGTCTTTGTGATTTGTCCTCAGGGTGTGAGGAATTTTAGTTGTTTTGGCTAAATGCACAAAGTACAGTTTTTCTGGGGTCATTTTAAAATAAGAACCCCTCTGAAATTAATTTTAAAAATATTTGTTTATACAAATGTGTGTGTGTAAATTTGATTTAAACATTCAAGTTAACGAAGAATTTATGTTTTGCTTAACAGAAAACTTGGCTCTTTCACTGAATTTCAAATGAATGAAAGAACAATGACTCAAAACAACCAGTTTGTTTATTAAAAACAGCAAATGACCCTATTAGAAAACCAGCCTATCTATTCACTTAAGTATTTTAATGTTAGACTATTTAAAAAGATCAGTGACAAAAACAGTACTTTTCTGAGTATCAATGTGCCAAATAAAATAGCTTTTATTACTGAGTGAACTACCAGTAAGTGGGTTTGTATATAAAATTTATTATAATTTAAATGTTGGACATATACTGGATGATAAATTTTAATAACAGTACATAAAGCACTTTATGCAAATGTATTTAAAATTAACTTGTTAATAAAGAAAATAACTTGAGGATGGATAACATACCTTTCAAGGCAGCTGGGACAGACTTTGGAGTAGTGAAAATATATTCTTGGGAGAGAGGACCTTCCCCTGCTTCATTACAAGCTTGAATACAGAATTTATAGGATGTTGACTCATTAAGTCTTTGTACTTTGTATGTATGACATGGACCTCTGTACAAGGATACAAACCTAAAATGGAAATGATTCATTTAAAATAATCCTTGACTTCCGTATGTTTAAAAACTACTAAAAAAGTACTGTTGGGACATTATTTAGGAATAAGAAGGTAGTCCTATGATTTAATCCAAATAAATATGTGTTTTTTTTCATCAGATGATGGAAATCATAGAATTGGTAAATTTCCCAACTTGACATGGTTTTCTGAAAATTTATTGCTAAATTTTATCTTCAACCATG
>NW_017731498.1:1937231-1945145 GCF_001890085.2 Hipposideros armiger
CATTTTTAAAAATACTTTTATTGCATTAAATTCCACTTGAAAAATAATAATTATGAAAGCCCCAAGAAACCATTCTTAGTTAAATTCACTTAAAAAATCAACTGCCAACTTTTCTGAAATAAGTAAACATGAGAATCTGTGTTTAAACAGTAAATGATATTTTATAGTTTGTCCTAATATACATAATTTATGAAGCAGTAAATCAGTCTACAATTATTTTATTTCTATTTGGTATGGTTATTGAGCATCATCCTTAAATTTATCTTTTACAATTTTCTGCAATGTTTTCATTTACTTGTTTTTTCCAAAGCTCAATACCAAGTAGAAAACAGGTATTCATGGATTATAGGCTGTGAGCTAAGTGGTCACTATATTCTGGTCACTATAAAATTAACCACCTGGGTTACAGATACTACTTTTATACATTTGTGAATACATTTCAATATATGAAGTGGCATCTGGTGATCTCATCTCATTTGACCAAACTTGAAAAAAAAATCTCTGTGTAAGTATTACCGCACTCTGTCCTCCATCACTGATGCAGTAAACTCTTAAACGATAGAAACAGCCTGGATTCAGTCGATCACAAAGATGTTCCCTAGTAGCTCCACTGTATATCATATCCCATTTGTTTCCTGTAAGGTGAAGAATTATGTTCAATCAGCTACAAGGTAATGTTTAACGTTTTGGTATCATAGACACGGCAGGTATCCTAGCTTCACTAAATAAGTGTTTATGTAATTTGTCAGAAACAATTTAAGCTTGTTTCGAGTTTCCTGGAAATGATCTAATTTTCTTTGTGTGCAGCTTCCTAGACAAATTTTGCATGGCTTTGTTGAAGGGAAATATCTCTGTAACTCTGTACAGACTTTGGCTAAGACTGATAATTTGCTTTTAATTAAGCATTTTAAATGTGTTTACTGGTCCAGTAATAACATTATAACACACAGAAAAGAAAGAACTAATACCTTAGGAAGTTTAGTCTTAATTAAAAGACATCCTTATTTTATGCAGGCAATAGGTCATTTCACAGAAATAAAGATTGATAAATGTGTCATTCAAGAATTAAGTTTGCTAGGCATAGAATTTATTACTAAAACTAGTATAATGTAAGTTAAATATGTTTTAGAAGATAATTCTTCTCTGATACATCTGGGTATAAATCTAACTAAATAAACTAACCTTCAGAAGACTTTAGGTATACTGAAACTGAGCAATGCAAACAAACAAGGAAAAAAATAAGAAAATGTAAATGTAATAATATAGGTTTACAGCAGTCTTACACTTGATCCGCTATATTTCTGGAGATTACAACTTAAAGTGGGTCATAGGCAAAATCCTAACTGCTACAAACAAAGGGAAAAAATCAAGGAGAAAGGAGATCATAGAAAATGTAAAGTCATAAAAAGCAGAGGCAGACTGACTGGTATACATCTATTATTTTGTAACAGTTTTTTTTACCATTAGAACCTTCTGCCATCTCCACTACGTATTTATTGATAGCTGCCCCTCCATTGTCTTTTGGTGGGTCTATCCAAAGAAGCAAAAGTGGTGTTAGGCAAAATACACGCAATTTAAAATGACAGAAAATCCTAACAAACAGAACTAAACCTAGGGTTGCTTAAAAAGAAAAAAGAACCACTTGCGATGCGTTTTTATTAATATTCAGGATCTCATTATTCTATTGTTTTTGCATTAAGTAGTATATAAGCAGATAATAAATGTTTGTTTTAAATGAGTGATTTTCATTTCTAATGAAAGCCAGGATGACCCAGGTGACATCAGCTACAAGTTCAGTAATCTTTCATTTCACACAGTGCTGCTGCTGCTAATTGTGGAGTCCCATAGCTTTCCATAAAAAGATCTTCAAACAATGACTCTCACATTTCCTACTGAACTTGCTCGAGCCTAACACATTTACTCAAATGTCTTAAAAATTATCTTAATATTCAAATCATTTTAGTCAAGTATAAAAGTAATAATGTACAAATATGCATAATACCTTACCCCAAGTTATTTTAAAACTGTGTGAATGTATCTTTCCTTTAACTGAAGGCTTTATAGGTACTCCTGGTTTATCAGGGCATGTAGTGAATTCTACTATTTCACTTGGGTTACTTTTACCTTCTGAGTTGTAAGCAATAACCTATGACAAAACACAAAAACATAAAATAATGAATGTTTGATACCTAATAATATTGACTTAATGAATAAAGTGATGACAGACATAAAGACTCAAATGATAAAAGTTTTTATACTGTGATGGTTTATTTATGTGAGAACTGATTCTCTTCAATAGGGACTCAGCACACATGAAGAGTATTCAGCTATAATCAATCTCTTTTTAGAGTCAGTCCTGGGATTACAAGTGTAAGTCTAACATTCTGATACTAAACAAGAGTGAGCACAGGAACAAGCCATAATCTCATGATACATTCTAATGGCTTTAGGTTTGTTTCACTTATTCTTTCAGTCTTCTTCAGGTATTTAACAAGATGCCCACAAATTCTTTAAATATCCTTTCTTCAAAAGACAAAGGCTCATTCCTCTTCCCTTTCAATTGTACTTAATGACTTACTTCTAACAAACAAAATGTAGCAGATATGATGGTGTGTATAGCTTTCCTATGGAAAAGCTTACGTGGTGAAGAACTGAAGCCTCTAGGGACCAACAGTCAGCGAGGAACTGAGGGCTCCTGAACAACAACCACTTGAGTGAACTTGGAAGCAAGTACTCCAGCCCTGATCAAGCCTTCAGGTGACTGCAATCCCAGTGGACAACTTGAGAGCAACCTCATAGAAACCCTGAATCAGAACCACCCAGCTAAGCTGGTCCTCAATTCCTGACTCACAGGAACTGTGAGATAATAAATGTTCATTTTTTTCAAGCTACTAAGTTGGGCAGCAATAGATAAATATAATTCATATCTAGGTATTTTATATATATACATACATATATATATGTATATATATATTTTTTTTTAGCTGAGCCATCCTGNATTGTTTATAAAAATTTATTTAAGACCTAAGAAACTACACAAAGAAGCAATTAAAAACACCTACCTTCCATTCTTATCCTCCATCTGAAGGTGGTACTGGACAGAATCTGTTGACAATGTCTTTGGGGTTCCTTCTCCCCATTTCAACTTAAGGTTCTGGTGGCTGAAGGCAACACATTCCAGACGAGGTGGATCGGGAGGGAGGGGCTTAGTTTTTAATTTTATCATGTGGCTGAAAGGACCAGCTCCAAGGCTATTCAAGGCTTGAATTCGTATTCTAAATGTCACATTAAAAATAAAAATAAAGTGTTTAGTTTATGTTCTATTTAAAGTGTCTCTGGTCTAGCTAGGCAAAAATTAACATAGTTTTTATAGTGTACCTGTATGTTGTATCTGGTTGTAAATTGTCTATAATATAGTTTGTAACTTTTCCTACAGTCAAGGGCTGTTTGTCTCCAAAGTCTATGCTGTAGGCAAGGATTTCTGAACCGTGGTCACAAGGCTTTTCCCAGCTTATTGCAAGGCATGTAGAAGGTGAATAATGGGGATTTTCTATATCATCATCACTTATTTCTTGAAGACAAGTCACAACAGCAGGAACTGAAGGTGGAGTCACATAGGCTACTACTTCACTGAAAGGACCTGCACCCACAATACTCAGAGCCTACAAATTAACAGAGCCCATAATTAACAAAGACATGACATGAAAATGTCCACAAAGCGCCAGATAGAGTAAGTGCCTTACCTGGACTCTGCAATAATAGGTAGTTGCTGGTGAAAGTCCTTTTAATTCATAACTGAGACCAGGCCCACAATAACATATCTGCATGCTTCCTTCAACTCCTCCCCACTCTAATCGATACTCAGTGACATCAGTTCCGTTACTCAAAGGGACCTTTAAATTAAGAAAAGGATGAAGGTCTTAAGTTTTGACAATGATTAAATAGCTTTTGGGCAAAAATGTTCTTTACCCAACCATATAAAAAACTGGATTGCTTTTGAATTTCTTTTAAAAGTTTAAGCAGAATTAAAACTGTTCAATATTGTATTTTTATTCATTAAGGCCACCTGAATTTAAGATTGATTAAAAAAAATAACTTTGTTTTCAATTAGAAGTAGAAATATGACTGAATTACTTTAGAAAGAGTATTTTAAGGTAAATATACTTCTAAATAATTCTATTAAGTAATATAAAATGTTTAATCATACAAGGACATTTTCTTTGTTAAATTTCAAAGGAAACTAAAAATGTAATTATCATTACTGATGATTACTATACACAATAAATACACTGGAGATAATAAATTTGAGAAATAGTATTATACTAATTCCTAAGAATGTTTGTTCTAAATGTTAGTTAAGCTCACCAGTGGCTAACTACCTCAGTACTGAGACAAAGCCCTTGATAAAATACAAAGCACATCACAAACAAGAATCTAAGTACTTGTAATGCAACTATACCTTACTGAAATGCTTCAGGGAGAAAAAAAGAACTCATTTTTTACCATGTGAACTTAACTAGACTTACTCTTTGTATAACTTAGGAGAGAATATGAATAGTATCTTTATTCTTTTATGTAAACTATTCTAACAGCTTAAGAAAATAAATGTAAGTCAGTGGAAATTACAGTACCTCCCAATTCACTTGAGCACAAGTTGCAGATCTGCATGTCACTTGAGGGGGCTTGCATTGATCTGGTGGGCCAGGGGCTGTAGTAATATCACATTTTTCTGAAAATGGTCCAAACTAGAAAAACAAATATAAAGTGTTTTCATTTTTCACCTACTGACTGCATAGCTCCATAAAAATTCACAAATAATTAAGTGCATCATTCCTCTACTCTAAGACTAATTGGTCATAATACTTTTAAAAGCATTCACAGAAACTAAAAAGATTTAATCATCATGGAAGTGAATATGTGGGGTATTTTTAATAAAGTTTCATTTACTGTGCTTTCTTTTCCTGTCCCTTATTCCTTTATGAACTGGTTTTTGTGAGAAGGGAGGGACATTAGGGAATTAGGTAGGTGGAATCAATCAGAAGAAATGATGTGAGAAAAGCATGGGAGATGGTAGGCATAAATTGTATCTTCAAATTTAGAGTAATTTTAGAAAGGTCTAAAATGTATATTTCCTTCTCTGGAAATATAAAAAGCGGATATTCACTTAAGATAATTTAGATAAAATTATCAGAAACCTGGAAACATAGATTAAGGACAGTAGTATTAAAGATGCAATCACAATGTATTACAGCCCTGTAGGGATGACAAGATGATGTATTTCATCTTATGATCTTGTTTCTACTCTGGAATTTACTAGTAAATCCTATTAGCACCACCTGAAAGGCAAACTTTAGCCTAGGTCAAGTCTAAAGTATCACTAATTATAAGTAGGAATTGAAAAATACTGAGATTCTATAATAATTATGTTATGGTATATACTGACCTTTCTCTTATTTATCAATATAGGGTTATTAAAAATGGTAAAATATGGAATCACATGTTGAAAGCCAAATGGCGAAATAATGAGTGCAATTATGTATGTTCCATAAAACACCACAGTGATTACAATTCAGTCAGCATGGTCTCCCTACCCCCATTTTGTTAGCTGCGCGCAGTCTGAAGCTATAAGTCTTTCCAGGAAGAAGGTTGTTCACTGTACATTCTACTTCAGAACCTTGGTAAACTTCTCTGGGTTCATCTTTTTCTATAGGAGACATTTCCACACCATAGCAGGAAATGGGTGTTCCACCATCGACCAGAGGGGGTCCTAAAGGTGAAAAGATTTATGCAACTTAACAAGGAGACTATATTTAGTACTAACTTAATTATAATTTATTACCAAAATGGAAATTACCCCATCGTAATTGTATTTCTTTTGCTTTGGGTCTACCCTGTAATCTGGGAGGAAGGCATGGGCCAGGAGGCACAGCTGGAGTCTGCACAAGTAAAGTTTCAGATACCTGCCAAAACAAAAGCAAAAATAAAACAAAAATGCCCCAAGCCAAATAATCAGATCGTGTGTATTAAAGAAAAATACCATGAACACAAAGACTGCACCAATAATTTGAAATTGTACTTGATTACCAACTGAAAAGTTCTGAATAAAATCAAAACCCAATTAAATCATTAAAACTCAAATTTTATATAAAGAAAATGAAGACATGTACTATGTGACCACCATATACAAAGAAAGTCATTGAAAAAAACAAAACAAAAAAACCCCAACACAACCTAATGGACATTATTTTTGACCCTGTCCAAATGGATCTGCAAATCTCTTCCAAAGAAGAATGTTTTAACACTCTGTAAATGCTGTCTGCCATGTTTTCAAAAGGTTTAGACTATTTTGAGTACTTTAANTCTGCCTTCCTCCTGAAATATTCAGTCCAAAGGCCAGCGGATGGGCTAAACAAGGCAAGTATTTGTGCTGGGGGACAGGGGTGAGTTAGGTGGAGACAGGAGCATTTGCTTAGTAGGAACTCGAGCATCCTGAATAGGTAAGGATATGAGGGGAAAGGAGGAGTTTGATCCAATAAGCAAATAAATTGAGCATAACTGGGGCAATGTTTCTTCACTGATAATGAAGGGAGTCAGGAATAAGGAAAGGGAGGAAACTAGAATTAACCTGTGGTATTGGATTAAAACTGGAGGTATTTGGTGTGAACTCATGATTAAAAAATATATATATACAGATGTAAATGTGTTTGTGCCTACAAATCCCCCACCTCTGGTCTATTGAGAGGGTGCCTAGGTGTGGCAAATCCTTATAGCAATAAGTGTACTGCCAGATCTTGGCTTCTAAATACTCCTCTGTCTACTGAAAGGACCTAGGTACTTTGAGAAATAGCCAATTCCAAGGTTAAAGAAGGGAAAGTATGAAACTGGAATACTATGTGCCAGAAAGACAGGGCTCAAAGAATAATGGGAGGGACACGTCAAAAGGATTCAAAAGCTAGATTGAAGGGGCTCCCAAATCTGAGCCTCATAACTGATAACCATAGTAAGACAATATAACCCATTCAATAAAAAAGAATCCATGAGTTCACACTGATATAAATGAGAGAAAACTTTTCCTTATAAAACAATGCTAACTAATAAATGTAGAAAGAATAAAATAAAAAAAATCACCACATGGCAACCATTAATCAGTAATGATTCAGGCAAGAATTATCAATGGGTGTTAAAACTAGTGGGCCACTTCTTGATGAGGAATAAGATGTTTATGTATTTACAACATACTTGTTAATTACAAATGGAATAAGAACTCTACAGCGAAGAAACATGGTAGATATCACCTTCATCAAGTGACTACCAGTAATGGGACAAACTGAAATTGTGCACCACTTGAGATGATGCACTGAGAAAAAAATAGCATTAGTCTTTCTGACATCCCTGCTAAAAAAACATATTCTGAGTATGTTTAACAACATGCACATTTTAAAAGATATTTGTTCACATTATACAAATAACAGTCTTATAAAACATTAAAACTTTTTTGAATTTAAATACAGTAGTCGCCTCTTATAAGTGGGTGATACATTCCAGGACCCCCAGTGGATGCCTGAATCTGTGAATAATATTGAATCCTATGTACACTGTTTTTTTCCTATACATACATACTTATGATAAAGTTTAATTTATAATTTTGGCACAGTAAGCAATTAACAATAACTAATAATAAAACAGAACAATTTTAACAATATGCTGCAATAAAAGTTGTGCGAATGTAGTGACTCATTTCAGAGGCCCCTTGCTGAAGTCTTTACACAGGCTCAATGCTTTCTGGTGCACCATGTTGCTGACAACTGTAACATGTTTTCTGCTCATGTCTTCCACCCACAAATTTCGTGCCTTTTCCATCTTAACTTTTCATCATGCACTGTGGCTGCAACTTTTGCAGTTTGAGGTGTGATA
>NW_017731498.1:1947385-1949121 GCF_001890085.2 Hipposideros armiger
ACTATATAATCCACAAATGAGGCTCTTCAAATCTTCTGTGGCACTTGGGAAAGCTATGTATAAACACAGTTGGAGATGGCAGACAGACACATTATTTCCGTATCTTTCACCCAAGACACATATATTTAACATGCAGTCTATGTTATTCCCAGGCACAAACATACAAACACATAAAAAACAAAACCCGTTTCTATACATCAGGAAAACTGAAGACTGAGTTCTCCCTCACTCTCAATCCCTCCCAAACAATAGCCAACCAACCATTAATATTTAATATTATACTGAAATATGTTTTAAATACCCTATTTAAAATACTTATCCATACTTACTGAAGTTTCTTCCTCCATCTCTAAAATGTAAGAGATACCTTCATCTGACGGCGTTCCTGCAGGTTTGCTCCATTGTAAGGATAGCCAGGTAACCCCAGCCTTAGTTAATACAGGACTTGCTGGCATAGAAGGGGCACAGCCTGAGGTGTAATATAAAACTTCTTCACTAAAACCACTGTTGAAACAAATGGTTTTTAAGAAGGAATGAAAAAAAGTTTATTTTTACAGATAAAGAGTTTTTGATAAATGACATTTTGGAGAAAATGACAATTTTTGATAACTAATTATAATCTAAATAACGTATCTTGAATTTGATAATATCTTTATGGTAACCAGGTCAGCTACCTAAAAGTGAGTTAGCATTCTTTTAAAACTAAAACTTCTAAAATAAACAAATACATCCTCTTATAGCTTTTAACACATCTGAACTATTATCAACAAAATGATAAATTAAAGCAGGATTTTAGTGGATAATTTAGACTGTGGGTAATTTACACAAATGAAGCTGAATGGAAAATCCAAAATATCTATATTAAAACGTATCTTACCTTGTACCATAGTCATTTTTGGCTGATAGCCTAAATTTACAACCCATTGCTGGTGACAGTTTTGTAATTTTAAATTGCTTCTGTGAGCCCATGTAACACTGACAAAATTCTCCATTTCCTTTTCCCTAAAAGAAATGGCTGATTATTATATATCATGTACATTATTGTAAAAGGATAAATCCACATCAATTCCTACTTGATAGATAGTAACATATTAGGCTAGCATACATTAAAAGTCATCTTTGTTACATGATCTCAAGAGAAAGCTGAAATAACACACATCTTTTAAATGATACTATTGGTTAAATGCACAAGTCAAAAACTGGGTAACAGGTATCTTTCTATAGCTTCTTGAACTAAGGACCCTGCTTTAGCTGGTGCTAAACCTCTGGCTTTAGTAAAAGAATATTTTTCCAGGTATGGACCCCACAATCTCTATTGGGGGGACTGACTGGTAGTGGTGGAAACATGGTAAATTTTCATATGCACAACTGGTGATGTTCCTCAACCTATGAAAAGTCCTTTGCAAGCAGTTTTAAGAAAAGGTACCTCAAACCTCCACCTAGATAGCTGTTAAGCATCTTTACAATAAAGATTTTGGAGCTACTATGGCTTCGATTTAACACTAAAAGAATATAAGCAGAGAGAAAAGCCCAATTACGGCAGTAATTTAGGAAAGAGAAAAGTCTGCAGCTTGGGACAACTGGAGTTTGAAAAATTTAGGATGCTACATAAAATGGACGAATTTCTCATTCTCCACCGTTTTTCTCTATTGTGTCAGTAGAGGTCAAGGGTGGTTAGGGTGACTTCTGCTTCAAGGAAAACCTTCAATGAGTATTAGGCTCATTTAATGAACTCT
>NW_017731498.1:1951549-1954478 GCF_001890085.2 Hipposideros armiger
AGCATGATCAAAATTTGCTGTAAGTTACAGGACTAGCTCAATGACTGGCACTGCAGTGTTAGTTAAAAGTGACTATACAGAGAAGGGAACAGAGGAAGAATCCTTGGGAAACTTCAACTTGTACACAGCAGGAGAAGAGAATCCAAAGACAGAGAAGGCTGAAAGTCTCAGCAGGAAGCAAGTGGTGTAAAAATATATTTCCCTAGAGTAAACGACTCTAGATTGCTCTAGTCTAGTTGCTAAGGTCTCATATTTACTTTGCTTTATTTCTTCTTCTACTTTGCGAGGCTGTTAAAATGTCCTGTGACCTATCCTCCAGCTTTCCTGAGTTAGAGGGGAAACTATTATGTGTAGTGTTTTATATTATCCAACTCTATGAAAGAAGAAAGGAGGCTTTAAAGAGCCCAAATACGTTGCCCCAGATCACACAGTTATTAAGAGTGGAACAGAACTGAATTTGATCTATTGGACACAAACCCAGTGTTCCTACCCAGCAGTATTTCCAAGCGCTGAGCAATAGAAGGTGTGCCCAGGTACTAGCACTATATATAGAGTAAAAGACCAGCTGCAGTCAATTTTTTATCATCACCATGCACTAGCAATTCTAAACAATGTCAGTTGATAAAGTACTTCTCTTAACTGCCACTGTTCTCATACCATGTTAACCTATAGTAATAACTTGAATTATATTGTACATGGCAGCAGAGTCAAAAGATTTGATATTTAAGTCATTAAAACTAAGCTAAGTTTCTTCAATTTTAAAATAGTTATTATGCTTATTATGTTCCAGGCATTGTGCTATAGGCTATACAGGTATTATCTGACAATTCGCCCAAAACCTCTGAGGTAGAGTTGTGCACTGCTCAGCGATGGGGATACATTCTGAGAAATACACCATTAGCTGATTTTGTTGTTGTGTGACCATCTGAGAGCGCACTCACAGAAATCTAGATGGTATAGCCCACTACACACCTAGGCTATATGGTATAACCTATGCTCCTAGGCTACAAACCTGGTTCAGCATGTTACTGTCCAAAGCAACAGGAGATTAAGTAAGCACAAGAGAAAATGATGCACTTGAGACATGGTAAACATGAAATGATTAGGCTGTTGCTGGAGTAATGGCATACTGTTCTACAGTAAACTTTTTTTAATAAGCAGAATGAAATAATAACAAGAAGTAAATACATAAACCAGTAACACTGTCATTTGTATTACATACTGTAATTGTGTACATAATTAATTTTATGTAATATACTTTTACACGACTGGCAGTTTGTCTGCACCAGCATCACCACAAACACGTGTGTAATACATTGTGCTANCAAATAAATCTACTACCCAAATAACTCATTCAACCCATGAGAACTCAGTAAAATTTAGTCTAATTATTCAACTTTGCTCAGGCTTCCTCAGTCCCCACATATTCAGATAAATTTTCAAGATATTTTCTCACTCTGGGCTTTACAAATCAGACTACAAAGGGGATCAAAAGACTTCTTAATATGGCACAGAGTATTTACTTAAACCTAATAACTAAAGAAAACCTTAAAAATAAGAACAGATTCCCTAAAACCCATAAAGATCCACTAATTATGTTTTTAAGGCTATATATTTCAGCATTGCCTCCTTTTACTTCAGCTACCTATAAAAATATAAAGGCATAAGGTATCTCCCCGTACCCCAATTTTTACAAATAATCAAAACACTCATTTAGAGGGAGCACTGTGCTAGGAATTTTAGGTATGGTGCACTCCTTACTTTCAATGAGTTTAGAATCTTTATGCAGAAGACAGGCAATATGCATGTCAAAAGAATTAGGCAAGAGAGGATAGATGACTATGGCCCAGAATGGTCCAGGAAAGCTTTGAAAAGGCAAGTGGAAGTGACACGGCGTCTTCATGGGCAACAGCACTGAAAGGGGAAGCTTGGGTAAGACAGAGAGCAGAAAGCCCTGAGTATAAGAGCAGAAGTGAACAGTAAATAGTGAGCTCTGCTCAGGGAAGGATGAGTAATCAATCTGGTGAGGTAGCCAGTGCAAGGAAGGAGTGAAAGGCAGTATTTTTAAAAACTGAATTGGTCAGAATATAAAGAACCTTATGTCAAACTAAGGAAACAGTTGTCCAGAGAGAAAGCCGTATTTCAGAAAGGTTAATCTAGGTGTAAAATAGAACTTGGATTAGAAGGCGAGAGAATAGCCTGAAAGCAATACTGAACAGGTTGGGGGGTTTAGTATTCTCTAGAATGACAGCTGATATAAGGCAGAGATGATACATCCAAGGGAGAAAGAGATAACAAGAAAAACTAAGGACTAAATTTGGGCACACTTAGATTAGGGCAGAGGAGAAAGGAAGGCATCACAAAATACTACCAGACAAGATGAGAAAAAGGAAGGGAACATGACCAAGTACTGTCATAGATGCTGACATATAAGTGAATTTCGAGGATGGAAGATAAAACAAGTTAATGGATCCAGATAGCATTTTGATTTCTTTCCACCGATGAAAAGGCCTCAAAAACAAGTAACATGCTGAAGTGAAAGTATCGAAGGGCTCTCAGCTCATGGTACTCAGACCTTGACCTTTAGAAGTGTTCTTACTTGAAAAACTATTTTTCAGGAACTTCAGGAAACAATGCATTGGCTTTCTAGTGGCTCAGTCATAGGAATTGTACACTAGTCTCTGAAGTTTTTCTTTTCTTTTTTTATTTGGACACCAGGTCCTGGCCCAGCTTCCAATGAACCATTTGATAGAATTGGCATCGTTTGCTTGTTTATCAGTCTGAATTTTTATGATTTTAAGAAATGGCTGCTTTCTTATACTTTAAATTTTTATTTCCATTTTTTTTATCTTTTAAATTCTTTCACTGTTCTACTTTTGTTTTAGTATTTATAGTGTCTTTGGATTGTCATTAGTATAGAATCTACAAC
>NW_017731498.1:1956998-1968008 GCF_001890085.2 Hipposideros armiger
GTTTTTCTTCTAAATTACTATCATATAGTAATAGGTTCCCTACTTCTGAATTCTCTTAGAGCTTCTGGAATAAACCCACTTGTTTGTGCCTCATTCCTCTTAATTATACTGCTGAATTCCCAAATTATCAATGAAATTTCTTCTACTCCCCCTGGCCCCTCCTCTTAGCTATGGAAAGCAGCAGGGCATGAGAGAACATCATAAATGAAGTAAAACAAAGTATTAAACAATAAAGCCCAGTATAGTTGCTGTGGTAGGCTGAATAATGGTTCTCAAGGATATTCGTGTCCTAATACTTGGAATCTGTGAATGTTACCTCATATGGTAACAGGGAATGCACAGATATGATTAAGTTAAGGCTCTTGAGATGGAGAAATTATCGTGGATTATCCGGGTGGGCCTTAAATTACAAGTGTCCTTTTTAGAAGGAGACAGAGAAGGACTTGAAGACAGAAGAGGAAGAAGGCAATGTGATAATGGCAGCAGGAGGAGAAAAGGTGATCTGATACAGCCATTAACCAGGTAATAAGGACAGTCTGTAGAAGTTGGAAAAGGCTAGGCAATGGATTCTCCTCTGGAGTCTCTGCAGGAAGCATGGCCATGGTGACATCTTATTTTTGGCTCAGTGAAAGCCATTTTGGATCTCTGGATTCCAGAACTATGAAAGAATTAGTGTGTGCTTTTAAGCCACCAGGTTTGTGGTAATTTGTTAAAACAGACGTAGTACATGGATAACCTTGCCTTTAAGGCTGATGTAAAAAAATTCTTTCATCAAGGTAATTACCCAAATGACAGCTTAATGGCAGTTTAGTTGAAAAACAAAACAAAACAAAACAAAACATAAGAAGGTCCAGTCAGTAGTGTCTTCTTAGAATAACATCAATTCACTTATGTACCATACGAAATCACTCACATTGTTTTTAAACAGGAAAAACCTTACCTAGTAAACAAAAGTTATCTCTGCCTGAGGTTACGCACACAATTTTAGCCTAATTTAAAAAGATTCAATTTACTTACCTCATCCCATTCTAAAATAAAGCTTTGGATTTTAGAACCATTGTCACTAGGTGCCTAAAACAAATAAAATGAGTATAAATTAGTACTTTTGTAAAAGATACCATGATGATCTAATCTAAGGACTCTATAACTGTTGTAGATGTTCTCTGTGACTTAGCCCTAGAAAAATTTGCACAGAGAATACAGAAATATATATTTTGTATACACCATAATGCTTTTAAATGCAAGGAAAAAAACCAAAGCAATAGGTTACTCAATTTTTTTTGAGCATTGAACTATCTGTTTAAGTAAGAACTATCCTAACTTTTATAATTGTTAAAAAAAGAAAAAAAAATCAGCTTCAAGTACCTAGGACCGATCCTGTCATTTTCATTACAACTCACCTTACAGTCTAAAAATAATATTGTGTACTACACCACAGAGTGAAAGAACTAGGGTGCTGAAAGAGGGCATACTATCTGGATCTCTGCTTCTGGACTCGGTGCCAATTACTAAGGCTAATTCATCAATCTGTTAATCTTCAGTCTCCCTTGACATTTTAGTCCACTATTTAATCAGTCATGAATTTCAACCTTATTTTTATCTGAACTTTCTATTTCAACCTATTTCCTCTTTAGTCCTTACTTGGATGCAGAACAAGTAATCACTACTGTCCTTATAATAACTTCATCTATTTGAAGACAACTGACTCAAAGAATTAATTCTCTTATCAAAGTTAAATAATCTTAACTTTTTAAATGGTTCTCCAGAGAACTTCTATAATTTTCTGGACTCTATACAGTTTTTATATAATTTTGCCAACTATGTAAAACAACAATCAAGGATCATCAAGTTTTTAACAGAATCTTTTATTATGTGGAGGTCCAAATTATTTGTTGAATACTAATACAAATAATGTATNCTAGATCTTATCATTATTTTTATTTATTTAATAAGCCAGTATACATTTCCTTCCAATAATTAGTAATTTGTTAAGATGTGGTTTAGGGACACAGTTTTTCCACACCCTCTCCAGTTATGGGGAGGGGGGGATAGAAGGGGGGGGTGCTTTTTGGAAAAGCCTATTGTCTCCCTGGAGATACAGATTGTATACCCTGCAATTTGAGAGTGACTGCCACAGTGAAACAGTTTTAAATAGAAACTGGTGATCTGTTTATAGTGGATCAGTGAGGAATTTACTCTTATTTGTGTGTATACATTCTTGTTCCTATGTGGTAATAACACCATGGTGTTAGAATTCTAAGAATTTTAATAAGCTTATTAAATTATAAAGAAAATTAACAACTCCCCCTTAGAAGACCTGTTGGTATGATAATCATTACTGAAACAAAAATATAATCCAGAATCATCATAGAGGACAACTGGAAAGAATGTATGTACTTCTCAGGTTTGTAAATCCTGTAAATATGAAAATTGTATTTAGAAATTAAAATGACCCAGTGTTATCAGAAGTTTTTAAAATGGAGCTAATATAAAGTATAACAAATATAAATTATGTACTGCATAATCAAATTTCCCATTATCATTAAAATATTCTTTCTACGGTTCTTAAAGAGTAATAAATTTATTTTTGTTCTTTAATAATGAAAACAATTTACAGTGGCTTCTGTCATTTATTTGAAATGATTTGATTAAACAAGCACTAGTAGGAAAATTCAAATGCTTAATTTATCAATTAATGAGTATCCTGTTATATTTTGGGGAAAACTTCTGCACAAAAAAATAGGCTGGCTTATATTAACTGGTATATTAATAAATTCAAGCGCTGGCTGTCAAGAAACANGGGTAGGTGGTACACCTTTTTAGGTGATGTTCTAAAATTTTATTGGGGGAGGGAGGAGAGGTGTTCTGATCATCACAATACCAGCGGGAGGAGCAGCTGGTGATTAGAGGGTGGGGATCAAGGATGCTAACAGTTCTGCCGAGTGTGGGGCATTCGGTACAACAGAGAATTATTCTCTTCGTCTAGGAGAGACTTTGGATGTCCTACTAGACATCTATGTAGGTGAAATATCTGTTTATAATTATATGAGCCTAGAACCTAATTTCATTTTACAAGGTATTTTTTGGTATAGTTTGAACAGTTACTGAATTTTTCCACAATTCAACTATTGTGCAATTAATTGGGAAAGACTGTACTTATATATTATTTCAGAAAATCATGTCACCAGTGACTGCTGTCTGGTATTTGAATGACCAATTCTATCCACAGTGCCTGTCCACTTTATTACATCTTGTGTAGCTAGGTCCAAACATTTACATATCGAAATCTATATTACTCTATTAAGAATAATTTTATTCCTCCCTTTAAGGCATCATATTGATATTTTAAAAACTGAGTGTAGTTATTATGAACCTCATTTAGGATAAAATTCAGGATATAAAGTTGTTACAATAAAAATAAGTAATGAACTTAGAATTACCATTGTGACACTCAATATCATCATCACATGTCCAGTATCATAAGAAATGCTCATTATAAAACAATCTTTCCTGCTATATTTACATATAGTAAAAAAACAAAACAAAAACCCAACAGGAGTATTATTTTAAGACATAAAACCAAACGCCTATTTAATATATGTAAAGAACAAGAGCAAGTTAGCTTAAAGCACTTTTTGTCTCAAAAAATACTGCAAAATTAATACTATGGGGAGGGGGAAGGAAATAAATGTCCAGCTGGAAATATTCTAGAGAATATTCTTACCTTCCATTGCAAAGTGAGTGAATTTTTGGTCCGATTGGCTATCCTTGGTGGGTTAGGTATATCAGGTTCACAGCTCAAGGTGGTAAAGCTTTCAGCTTCTGAAGGAGTTCCCTTTATAGAATTGTATTCTGCCTGGACTCTATGGTGATAAAATAAAGTCACAATCTGCAGAAATCATTGTTTCCTGCCCGTCAATAGTATTTCCTTTAAATACTTGCAAGTTAGTAAGGTACCCTCTAAATGTTCTGAGAAAATATGCATATTAGAAGGGTGGCTGTTAAAAACAAAAAAAACAAAAAAAAAGGATAGACCAGGAGCTTTCATCTTTGACTGCAACCCAAAGTAAAAAATACATATTAAATTGTGACATAACTGTGTCTGTGCAACATGTTGTTACACATAGGCTCACAAACACTATCACACATACACATGTGTGGAACAAGTGTCTGAAACAATATCCTTAGTTAGGGTAATATACTGATACTTTCTATTCCATTTGATTATATTAAAATTTTTTAAAAATGCTGAATATAACCTACAAAATTAACTACATGATTCAATAATGGTTGCAATCCAGTTTGAAAAATTAGATTGGACAATAGTTTGGGTTCATCCATATGAAGTATAATTGAAGACTTCATTTAATAGGAATAATCCTAACCATAAATGTTCTTTTTAAAAATGGAGGTGACTAACTAAATGCATTATACTGAGTCCGAAGCAGGGAAGACTCTAGAGTCTATAAAATTTTGGTAAATTATAATGGAAGATTGATCTATGCAGAGTAAAACAGTATGTAAGTTATCCCAATTAAATGTGAAATTCTAGGAGTTTTAATCTCTCAAACTCTTTCCAAAACAGGATGTAGTAAAAATACTAAGTAAGTACACACCAAGTACTATTTGATTCTGTTTTGTAAATATTTCAAAAGCTGGGACAATTTTCTAGTGCTAAACTAGATACTGTATACACATTATACATATTATCTATATTCACTCCAATCCCAACAGGGTGCTGTAACCTTTCAATATATAACACACAAGTTAAATGTTTTTGGGAAAGTATTGATAACTGTATCAAAAAAACCAAAGTCTGTGTTTATTAAATTATAATTAATTTATAATTAAATTATATTCTAGACTTTTAAGGAAATGATTAAAAATAAAACTACCTATGCTATATCATATAAACACACCACATAAGAATTCCTTACTTTGCATGGTAATCCGTAGCTGGTTTGAGATCATTTAAAGTAACACTTGTTTCTTCTCCTCTGAGGGGAAAAAGGTAATATTTCATTGATTGATAAATATAGCATTTTCAGAGGATATGCACTATAGGTACTTTATGAAATTAGACTGCTTTTTACTTTACCAAATGTTGACCATATTGAAATTCCATTTATATGGAATTTGTATAATTAGGATATGTGCCCAATTTAAGTATGTACCTGCATAATACTTTAAAACAAATAGGTATGCTAAGCAAATCAATTGTGTAAGCCAGACTTTTTTGAGTGGAGTGAGAAAAGATATTTAGCTTATTGGAGAAATGGAACCATTTTTGATTTAAAAATCCATTTTGTACATAGTTAAAATGTGAAACAACACATGTACTACTGAAATCAAAACTACCAAATTTTTACAAGGAATCTGCCATTATTGCATGTTATTGGAATATGATGTGGAACTTTGTTGAAAATGTTACAGCTTAAAGATAAAAAAAGTCATGATTTAAAGTAAAGCATTTCACATGGCCACTATTACATTTTAAAATACAACAGCACATATCTTCTTAAAATAATCATTCGATACAAGTATTACTTAGTACGTAGCCAACAAACCAGCCTGTTTTCTGAACTTCTCCCTCCTCCCCCTGGCCCACCCCTGCCCCTTCTGTTTTCAAGTTATCCTTTTCTCAAATCAAAGCCAGTAAATATTATGAGAAAGAAAACATATCTCACTGGTGAAAATGCTTTCATGAATTAGGCAGTTGCAGCAGCGTCTTCGGAGAGAGACCTGAATTGGTCTAGGGTAAAGAAGGTGACTAATGTCCCTCTTGTGCTCTCAGGCTACAAATGGAGAAAAATCCTCCCTCTTAGCAAGCAACCAAGCACAGCTAACCAGAAATGGGGACGGACGGATGGATGCGCACACACACACACCCCCGCTTTGTCCCTTATTTACCCTTTAGGTAAATAGGTTTGTCTTTTTTAAGAAAAATGAATAAACACAAGGAAGTCTCAATAGAGATAAAGAGACAGGACACTTTTATTACCTTATGTTACTAGATGATAGTCACTGGGGTAGTTTCACTTTCCTTTCTTCACTATAGTAGCTATTTTTTGCAAAAAGATACCAAGAAGGCTGATTTACCTACCCAGTGTTCTATGTTATGATTATTTGAATGACTAACCACTCGTTTACAATCTTCCTTGTGCTTAAATAACTAATAATCAATTTTACTCTTTACGTTTTTCATTAGAATAAGCAACTTCTATATAAATAAGGACAGAAAAAGAATTTATTTCATAACTGTCAATCATAAATGTCAAAATTTTAGCACTGACTCTTTCTAAGGCTTCTTGCTGTGTAATAAATACACTTTTGAACCACAGAAAGAGAACTATGACAGGCTTTCAAAATAACGATTATTAACGAACCAAAATACAAATAAGAAACAACGGTATTAAGTTCATTTTACAATAGAACATGAGCTTGTACATATAAGAATTAAATCCAACTCTTCAGAGGAGCAATACCACATTTAATGAGTTCAGAATCTAAGAGTTTTCCATTTCTGGTCCGGGCTTCTATATACTCTTAATTTATATTTATGCCTCAGGCATATGTGAATAGTGAAACATCTGTTAAGAGAGCTTATTGAAAAATAAAAAAGCTGAATATGGCCAATGAAAGCCATTATTCCAAGGGCATATAGACAGAAATGATTGCTCGTCAGCATCTGGACTATTTACATCGAAATCACTATGGCTAGTCAGTTTATAAATCCAAAATAAAAGCATGAAGAGAGAAAAAAAGAACAAAATTAGTTTTTAGCTCTTTATGCTAAATCATTAACTTACATAATGGGAGGGAGTAAAACATAACAAATACCTACGCATATACACTTTTATATTTCCCATCTTTTCCAGTACTCGAGACCAGAATTTCATAGCCATAGAACTCTGGTACAGTAGTCTCATCTGTTTCGCCGTTAATGAAGCTGGAGGGAGGTGACCAGGTAAGTACTACTGTCCTTGCCTGGATGTCTGAGGCCTGCAAAAACATAGTATGTAAAAGCTCTTTGAAATAACTAATATGCACAATGTACAGTGAAAAATCTAATGGGGTTTTAAGGTTAAATAAAATATATCTGTACCTACTTACATACAATGACTCATAAATAGAAACCTGTCCTTTTGTAGATGAGATATAATTTGTTCTGAAAGGGTAGATGGGTTAAATAGAAGTTTAAAGACCATTTTGGACCATTCTACTGTGTAGAATTATTAGCGGAAAGTTATTAGTGTAAACACCATATACAGTTAAAAGAAAGAATGGGAGAAAAAACCCACTTGTTACATATTTGAAATATAGTTCATATTTGAAATAGTTCATTTCCTCAATTTATAAAGTACCTTACAATAAGAAAAAGACAAAAACAAAACCAAAAAAAAACTCAAGAGAAAAATGAGGAAAGGACATGGACTGTCCAAAGACATGTAAATATAAATGAATACATGAAATGATGTGTAACTGCATTTGTAAGTAAATAAATGTAAATTAACACAAGATACCACTTTTTATCCACCAGCATGTGAGGATATACGATTGTACTCCATTTTATGGAAGGAGAAATAGATTCAGAAAGGTTAAGTGACCTGTGTCAGGTTGCTCAACTCCTGAGCACACAGCTAAGACTAAGACTATAGCAATGCTCTCCCCACACACTGCACTTGGGTCACATGAGTGAGCTCTTCTTTTTTTTCCCTTTGGTTCCTCAAATGTACCGTGTTCAGTTCTTTTCAAATACTGATCAGTGTTTGCAACACTGTCCCCACACTCCCCCACTGTCCACAGTGCCCAACCACTATTTTTCTTTAAATTTCAGTTCGATCATCGTCTAGTCCACTATTATATATTCTTACAGCACCTTATCTCTTTGTTCTGACACTTTCCAGATATAATTTTGTATTTATTGCATGATGCTTTTTTACTCTACTAACTTAAGTTCTGAGGGCAGGGCCATGCCTGCCCTTCCCATTCTGTCTCCAGTTTCTAGCATAGCATCTGACATTTTGCAAATAGTCAAATATTTATGGAATGAATACATTTAATTTGGTATTCTGAATGAACTACAGCATGCAAAAACCACACACACACACACACACACACACACACACACACACACACACACACAACCCGACCTGTACATCACAGCTCACAAGAAATTTAATAAAAAGGCACAGCTACCCAAACTGTAAACAAACAAACAAACAAAAAACTAAAACAAAACAAAGCAAACCAAAACCATCAGTATTACTTTATGTTTTATGACACAGGGCTTATTATTTTATTAAATTACATCTTCCTCATAATATTGGGCAACAAATTCTTTAAAAAAATTGTTTCAAGTTTTATGTGCCTTTTATACTTTTTTAATTTTAATTATATTAATTAAATTAATTAAATTATATTTAATTTTAATTATATTAATTAAAATTATACTTTTAATTAATATACTATAACAAGTAAATGCCACTAGCATCAGCTATTATGTCATTCAAATAATTCTATTAAGGCTATCAAATTCCTTTTCTAGTTTATCTAGTGAGATATATTTGGATATATATAGATCTTGGAAGCATAATGCCTGAATTTCAATCCCAGCTTCAATACTACTTATTAAACCAACTCTTGCTTTACTTTTCTCATCTGTAAAATAGGGGAAATAGTAGAGAGGGTTGTTGTAAGAATTAAAGAAAATAATGCATATGTGTATTCAAAGCTCTTTAGACAGTCTGACACTAGTAAACTTGTGTTAGCTTTTATTATGAAATAATTCTGTATGTTTACATTAATTTACATGTATATGCTCAATTCTTAAGAGAAAACAAATTAGAATGAAAGAAAACTACAGCATCCAAATCTATTATTTAGGGTTGTCAGAAAACATAGGACCATAGTAGCCTATTAAAGTAGCGAATGTCTTACTCAAACTTCCTAAAATGGGGTAAAATTAAAAGGTAACCCTTTGTGGAGGTGATAAGAGTAACAACTTTTCTAACCTGTTCTTGTACAAAAATTAGAGCTAAGTATTTTTTGGGTACGTAGCACAAAATATTTTAGCATGGATTTTTTTGGGACGACAGGTAAGCTTTTTGTTTTGTATACCAAAAATAATTTTTATCAGTGTTTAATAAATGGCCTTATCCTGGCTGAAAAAGCCCTACTATCTACTTCTTCCACATCTTGTACTACCTCTTCCTTCCATTTTACCACAGTCTGGTGATAATGGTTCTTTCTATCTGGCAAACTTGCCATGCTTATTCTTGCCCTCCCTCTCCTATTCCTTCCAACTTTTGTGCCTTTTCTAACTCTTCGGAGGCTCAGAGAAAGCTTTCCTGAGTGCTCTGTTTAAATAACTCCCCTCTCCTCAGTAAGTCATAATATCACCCTATTCTGTAATAGCACTTTTTACAATCACACATGATTTTGTCTGTATATTTGTTTTTTATTTACTGGCACAGTAAAGGCTCAATACATATTCTGAGTGGTTGTCATGATGTCAATAAATATTTTGATTGACTTACTGAATGAATAACTGTATGTAGCTCTTCAAAGAATAATGCAATGACACAGGAAGACTGTTAAGGCATAACATAGTAAGTGAAAAGATCTTGCCACAGAGCAATAGGGTACAGTACAACTTCTTTTTCATAGAGACAAAAGAAAAAATTAATATTTTGGTGGATGGACATATACGAATGAACTGAAATTGGACTGGAATGAATCCCAAACTGTTAGGCATGATTACACTGGAGGAGTGGGTAAAGGAGATTTATTTTTACTCTCTATATTTATGTATTACTTACGTATTTTAACACATTAATTATGAAATATCTGGGATTTAATCAATCACTGGCACTTCTGTTAGCTTGCTTTTAAAATGGAGTCAAGTTATAGCTCTTATAAAAAGCAGAGGAAGAAACAGACTAATCTGAAAAACTACTGTGATATTTTGGTTTTCCTTCAATCTTCATCTTAATTTTTTCTAAAGCCATTTCTTCATAAGGCTGAAATCACAATGTCCAAATAATTTGATCTCCAGCATTTTTACCCACAAAAGCATCTTAGCGTGTTTCTGCAGTCTTCAAAACTATATTTTAAAAATGGCTATATCATTCTGTCCAGTAAAAACATTCCAATTTATCTATATATTCCTTTGTTTTATTTTTGTTAATATTAGTGTTGCAACATACATTTTTGTTTGTGTAGCTTTTTTATTGAGAAATGGGACCTCACAGTTTCAGAAGTTTAATTTATAGTTCTTTTATTTACTAGTGAAGAACCTTTGCGGTCTTAACGGGTTTAAAAAATACAATTTGTATGAGCATTTACTTAATCTTTTTGTTGTATCTGATCTAAATATTTTTCCTATTAGAATGATAGCCTTTATGTAAGCTATTTTAAAAATATGCAGAAAATTCTATGTAGCCAGTTCTGCTACCATGTCATTTTCTGACTTCTATTACATCTATATTTATAAAGCATTGAGGAATATTAACTTTCTTATACAGCTTGATTTTATTTAACTATTTTTGCATCTGGAGTTACTTGGATATATTTTATATGGAAATCATATAAATGGGTTTTTAAGAAATTGCTAATCAGCTGTACCCACACTCTTTATTAGATCTTTGCCTGGTTTAATGATTTTCAATGTCATTTAGCATATATTAAATCCTTGTTTAAAAAAATAAATTCTTGGTTGAATATTCTGCTTCACTGATCGTTTCTCTCCTCATGTCAGATCTATATGGATCCTTTATTGACCTCATATTCCTTATATAGAGTTAAGTTTTAAGTAAGGCCTGAACAAAAATATACCAAAATCAGGCTGGCCGAATAGCTCAGTGGTTAGAGTGTGTGCTCTTAGCAACAAGGTTTCCTGTTTAACTCCCGCATGGGATGGTGGGATATGCCCACCCGCAACTAAGATTGAACACGGCACCTTGAGCTGAGCAGCCACGAGCTGCCAACAGGTGGCCAGATGGCGAATGG
>NW_017731498.1:1975103-1980644 GCF_001890085.2 Hipposideros armiger
TCTGGAATTAGCAGTAGTGAATATGTCATTATAGTGAATATACTAAAAACCACTAAATTGTACACTTTAAAATGGTGAATTTTGTTATGTGAATTATATCTCAATAAAAAAACACATTGAAACTGTAATGAGTACATACTTTTTAAATGCATCCAAATGTTTTTGTATTTCACTTATTACTCAAGATAGATAAAATAATAAAGCAACCATGGGGGGAGGAATACAGAATATGCAGTAGAAAGGGCAGGAATTTTATTATCAAAAAGATCTGAGGGTTAAAATCCTCAGCAATGAACTAGCAGCGACCAGCATAAATGACAGGTACTGCTAAGTGCAAGGGAAACTGTGATGAATAAAAGACTCAGCTCTTAGGGGGTCTACAGTCAAATAAGGGAGAAAGTCATAAATAACAAAAGTTATAAATAACAAAAAAAATCAAACCGTGTCAAGTTCTGTGAAAGAAACAAACAGGTTTCACTGCTAGAGATCGATAAAGCAAGGTCAGGGAAGGTTTCTCTAAAAGCTGAAATCTAAAGGAAAAAAAAAGTCTTCCACAGAAAAGGGGGAAGAGCATTCCCGGTACAGATAACACCATGTGCAGAGGCACTGAGGCAGGAGAGCTTGGGTGTTCTGAAAAACTGAAGGTGGATGGTGGGGACAAGTGGGGTAAATAAAGTAGTCAGAGGCCACAGGACAGCGGTTTGCAACCACGGCCAATTTTGGCTCCCAGGGGTCATTTGGCAATGTCTGGAGATATTTTTAGTTGTCACAACTGGGTGGGGGTGAGGAGAGGGTTAGAGTTGTGCACTATTGGCACCTAGTGGGTGGAGGGCTAAACGTCCTACAAAGCACAGTCCTGTCCTCTACAATAGACCAGTCCCCAAACATCAACAGTGTTGAGGTTGAGAAATCTTAGTNCCTCATATTCCTTATATAGAGTTAAGTTTTAAGTAAGGCCTGAACAAAAATATACCAAAATCAGGCTGGCCGAATAGCTCAGTGGTTAGAGTGTGCACTCTTAGCAACAAGGCTTCCTGTTTAACTCCCGCATGGGATGGTGGGATATGCCCACCCGCAACTAAGATTGAACACAGCACCTTGAGCTGAGCAGCCACGAGCTGCCAACAGGTGGCCAGATGGCGAATGGACTTGGAGCTGAGCTTGCTGCGCCCTCCACAATTAAGACTGAAGGACAACAACTTGGCTGTTCCCCTTCCCCAGTTCCCCAACACTGTTCCCCTTCCCCAATAAAAAAAAATTAAATAAGTAAACAGTAAGAAAAAGCTGGTGAAATTAATTTGAATAATGTTTATTTAAAAAAATTTATGTACCAAAATCCTATATGAATACACTAAATATAAACGTAAAGAAAATACATAATATACTTACCACCGGCTTGACAATGTTGGAAAGAAGTGCTTCAAACGCTTTAGTTTCTTCATCTTTTTCTTAAAAACAACAAAAAAAAAATTAAAAAATGAGCTTAAATGAAATCAAATCCCATTCCCTCTACAATGTCTTCTGAAACTAGGTTAGTATTTGAGATTTTTATTTTCTAGTTTTTACTCCTTAGTTTATATTCAACAGTTTGTGGCTCTTCAGGATTCTTCTGCTTCAGTTTCTATTTTCATTTTAACCGTGATTATTAATTATAATACACTATATGTTTCTTACAGAAAATATATTTTTATTCATAGTTGTAAAAATACTTTTCTCTACAAAGTTCTCATGTGCCAATCTCATACCTCTTAATGACAAGCTGAGTATTTCTTTCATGACATGCCTTAATTGTGGTTCCCAAAATAGGAATATGATTGACTTGACCATAATTTATAGCCACCACTGACATATCTCAAACTTTAAGTTAACTATAATGAAACATCAGTGCTGAAAAAGAATGATCAGGAGGTCTCAAAACTATGAGAGAATGTTTTTGTAAATGTTAACAAACAAGCCGAGAAACTGTTATAGCATTAAAACTTGGTGGTGGGCGGGGCCAGCCGAGTGGCGCATTGGTTAAGAGCTGGCTTGGGACACCAGCTCTGTGCAGCAGGGCCCTGATTCGGATCCCCCCTGAGGGCCAGTGACACTGCCCTCTACAGCTAAAATGGTGAACAACAGCTCAGCCTGGAGCTGGGATGCCGTTGAGTCGCTGGCGACAGCATAGGCTGCAGCCCCTGCTGCAGTGGGCTGCCGTGAGCTACCATGTGTGGCCAGCAGCCGGCATGAGCGGCCAGCAGCCGGTGTGAGCTGCCAAGAGCCCCTGTGAGCAGCCGTCCAGAAGCCGGCTACCGATCTTTCTCACCTGGGAAGATAATAGCAACATGGGCCAGTGAGGCAACGTCCTCCACAACTAGACTGAAGAACCAAAGAATAGCAATTTGTGTGCTCCCCTTCCCCGATTCCCCAACACTGCTCCCTTCTCCCAATTCCCCAATAAAATCTTTTTTTAAAAAAACAAAACAAAAAAACTTGGTGGTGGGGAATGGGAATTTTTTAAAAAAGGAAGCAGTGCCCAGAGTTCATGTGGTGCAAGTCACAGGTTAGAGGAAGGATCCAAGGGAAACATGAGAATTTTGAGAGAAAAAAATTTTTGAAGAAAGGAATCGCGAATACTCTAACTATAGAGTATATACAAAGGGTACCAAAAAAATGCACACGTATTTTAAGAAAGGAAAAAACTGTATTAAAATTGTAATACTCAATATATACTAATAACAAAAGATGACAACAAATCACGTTTGACTTCTGCAATTATAAGAGGTGCTCCAAGTTGTTACCATCAAGTGTCCGGACACTTCTGATTATGGCGAACAACTGCTTGAGCATAGATAACATCTCTTAAAATGTGTATACATTTTATTGGCATCCTCTGTAGATTGGTGAATGACAAAACTAGTTGCTATCAGGATCTTACATATAAAGAAGTTGGGAGAAATAAAGAGTTTTGATAAAAACCAGCATAGCCTTATCAAAAGTCCAGAAAGAAATCTGAATGTACGTTATCTGAGTTTTCCTATCAAACAGAAATTTCTCTTGGTTAGTAAAATTTATGAGATAGGTAAAATTGCTAATTGAGCCCCCCGCCCCAATCGTAAAAAAGAAGTACCCTAGTAACAATTTAGGTTCTAAAACATTTTCTAATATTTAGGAAGTGTTAGGCGATTAATCTATAATTTATTTGGAGCATGAAGAAATGACTGAAAGGTTAGAATGTACTTTTAGGAGATTAAATATTAATGAAAAGTAACAAAACTAATAGTTGAGTAATTTAAATACTTACCTTCTATTTCTGTATCAATTTGTGCGCCACCCTTGCCTTTTCCTGACTTGCTCTTTGCTGATCCTGTTACCCCACTAGCACTCTGCCCTTTTATAAGTCCATTATGTTCACTTATGGGAGAAGGGCATTTCTGGGGTGATGATGGTGGACTGCTCATTTTGTCTTTCTGTGTTCCTTGGCGGTCCTTTAATTTTTTCTGTAAACGTTCATACGTTTTACTAGATCTTTCGTCTCTAAAATTGGACCTTCCATGTGTAGAATGAGCATCTAGGAAGAAATTTAAAAAAAAAAAAAACATTTTAAAAGGTCACTTTCTCCAAATACACTTGTGGAATGAGAAAAGAATAGGAAATAAACCTGTCATCATAATTATATAAAACCTAAAATATTTCAAAGAATAATTTGCAAAAAGAAGCTATTTCTGTGACTACCAACTGACAGAAAGAACTAAGCTTTCTGACCTGATTATAATTTTTTATATAAATCTCTCTTCAATAAATTTACAGAGACATTTCTTTCACCTTTCCACAATTATTATTCTCCATAGAAACAGCTTGGTTGTATGCTATGATTATTACAGATGGGGAAAAATACCTGAACTGAGCTGTGTAATTCTTTTTCTTTTACTCTTTGGTAGACATTATTTTTAGCCTCTCTTTCAACTTCAAACATACAAAATAGGTAAAAATAAAACCACCTGCCTAAATTCCCTTGTGATTTTAAAAAAGTAAATCACTAAAAAATAAAGTTTTAGGAGTTAGCAAAAATAAATGAGTGGATTGGTTACTAATAACAGAATCTAGGTTACAAAGTATTACATCTCTGGATATTGTAAACTCAAGATTGTTATCTAGAAGAATGTATTCAATTCTAATAAAAGTCACACAATAATATAATAAAATCAGTATACTCAATAAATATTGTTAAATCAATTTTGTCCTCAGGGTTTATATTTATTTTAAATTTAAAGTCTGTAATAAGAAAAATATTTTTTAAAGTTTCAAAAATCTCAGTGAAGTTTTCATTTATCAGTGCTTTATGAAAATTAGTATAATTTTCTAGAAATTAGTATTATAAGGATATGTACAATGACAGAACAAAAAAAACATAAGAATTTCGCTATCTACATATAAAAGAATGAATTTGAACTCTTCCTTCACAACATAAAGAAAAATTAACTCAAAATGAGTCAAAGACCTAAATATCGGCACTAAAACTATAAAACTCATAGAAGAAAACATAGGTGTAAATCTTCACGACATCTGATTAGATAATATCTTCTTAGAACAACGAAAGCACAAGCAATCAAAAAAATAATAAATTTGACTTCATTAAAATTGAAAACTTTTCTGCATCAAAGGATACCATTCAAGAAAGTGAAAAGACAACCTGAGAGAAAATCTGCAAATCATATATCTGAAAGAGACCTGTATCCATAAAAACTCTTACAACTCACCAATAAAAAGATAAATAACTCAACCAAAAAATGTGTGGATTTGAATAGACATCTCTCTGAAGAAGATATACAAATGGCCAATAACCAACTAAAAAGATGCTGAACATTAGTAGTTATTAGGGATAAGCAAATCAAAATCATAATGAGGTAAAACTTCATATGCATCAGGATGGCTAGAATCAAAAGACAGATAGATAATGTTTTAGCAAAGATATGGAGAAATTAGAGCCTTCATAAATTGCTGGTAGGAATGTAAAATAGTGCAGTCACTATGAGAAATAACTTAGTAGTTTCTTAAAAAGTTAAATATAGAATTACCATTATGAGCCAGCAATTCCACTCTTAGGTATATACCCAGGAGAAATAAAAACATCTGTCTACACAAAAATTGTATACAAATGTCACAGCACTGTTTTTCATAATAGACAAAAAGTAGAAACAACCCAAATGTCCATCAACTAATGAATGGATAAACAAAATTATACCCACATAATGGAATATTTTTCAGTCATAAAAAGGAGTATTAACTATGCTACGACTTTGAAATAAACCTTGAAAAACAATATAAGTGAAAAAAGCTAGACACAAAATGCCACATATTGTATAAACATTTACATCAAATATACATATTTTATGTACATTTATATGAAATGTCTAGAATAGGCAAATCCAGAAGTAGAAAGTAGATTAGGAGAGGCGATAAAGGAAATTGGGACCGGCTGCTAATAGGCGCAGAGTTTCTTTTTGGGATGATAGAAATGTTCTGGAATTAGCAGTAGTGAATATGTCATTATAGTGAATA
>NW_017731498.1:1982094-1983238 GCF_001890085.2 Hipposideros armiger
TGGATGGTGCTTAAAGCCATAGGAAAGAATAAGATTACTATTTTGTGTGTGTGGTTGTCTATTCTCCCCAACAATTTATTACTCCTTGAGGGCAGAGGTTATGTCTTGCTCTGTTTTTTTTCAGTCTCTCAACAGAACCTAGCAACTTTGGCTAGTGGCATCCCAGCCTTCAGGATTTAATAATGGCATGATCATTCCTGGTTGAAATTTTTTGTCAGAGCCTAGACAGCAGAACAGAGAAGACCTCTTGTTTGAATGTGTCCCTCCCCCACCACCCCCAAATATTTCTCAATGATAATAAGTTACTTTCTCCTCTTTGATTTTCTGTTTACTCATGTGCCTTGAAGGATGACCATGAGGTTGAAATACTTAACAGAGTGCTTGGGTAATAGAAAATGATTGTGATATTGTTACTATTTTTTGTTTTCTTTCATATAATATGATAATAGCATCTATTATATCCAAGCAAAGAACAGGAATATTTTTAGATTTCTTACCTACATCTCCATATACTTGTGAAGACTGATACTGTGGCATATACTGTGTTGCCATGTCTCCAGCTCCAGTGACTGGTGAGTACATATGGCGCGGTGGAGGGGGCATCATGGTTGGGACAGGAATGAAACCCGGCAGAGGAGGATGTGGAGAACGATGTATGACTGTGTGACCACCAGGATGAAACTCTGGAGCCTGAGGAACCACAACAACTCTTCGGACACCATTGTCCTCAATAACCTATAAAGTGAACATGTGATTAAAAATTTCTTCCATAAGGATGCCAGCAATTCTTTTGAAATGTTAGAGCAGAGTAATTATTTTTACACCATTAGAAGTTCATTAAAAAATATTACAGAATCAACACAAAGCCTATTAAATACATTAAGTACATATGAATTAGCATTGCTCATGAAGTAGTTTTTATTATATAATGCAAAATATATCTTAAAACAATAGTAATATAAACAACGACTCTGATATTAGGTATTTATCCTGTGTGTTAGGTGCATTTAACGATGCAGTAAAAATGAAGGGAGGCTCAAGGGAATTTTTGGTTTGGACACAATAAGAATCAGGAGGTACTTTCTTTTTCCATATTATGGGTGGGAGTTGGGGGAAAACAAGTTGTGAAAAGAACAAAAGCCAT
>NW_017731498.1:1992516-1995361 GCF_001890085.2 Hipposideros armiger
AGGAAAAAAAGGTAAAATATTACCCAAATAAGTGTATGTAAATAAAAATTAAAACAGATAAGACAATGAAATACTATAAATTAAATGGGGCTATCAGCATAGTCTGACCACCTAACCACATATGCCATGCAATTTCTACTTAGGTAAAGCTCTATTTTGTTTCTTTTATTGAATACAGAAATAATTGAGAGAGGCTTTAGAGAAAGGGGTTTGTGTTTACTATCTGACATTTTATATTTTGTGTCTTCTCCACCAGAATACACATTCCATGACAAATTTGTTCCATTTACCATTTTCTCCCCAGTGTCTGGTGCAGTACACCTGGAATATACTCAAAACCATTTGTTGAGTGAATGATATGACCAGAAATAAATGTATTCCATTAGTTCTGCTAGAATGTTGCACTTCTTTCCGCCTAACAGGGTTCTGGGACTTCTTCAATTCCTACACATTTTGCTTCCCCTCCACTCTATGGCCTTATCCTGAACCCAAAACTACTCCAACTTCAAGCTATTAAACAATAACATAGGTTTCTGACCATTCAACAGATATTTTATATGTCTAACTCTACACACACACACACACACACACACACACACACCGCCCCCTCCACCCCCAATGTCAGTAAGTGACCACAAACTTTCTCTCTAGCTCTAACGCTTCATCCTCATCTAAACCTCGAAGTCTCCCTACCTTCCAGTCTCTTACACTGCTGCCCATCTTTTTTGGCCATCTCCCCCAGGAATAACAGATAAGCCTGAGATCAGACTGGCTTATAGACTCTGAAAAATTTACTGACCTCATTGCTGCGTGTAGACATAAAGGCAAAGTGAAATACCAAGCCCAGCTTAAAGTCATAATCTGAAACTTTTCCTGAGTTGATACAGGTCCTTTCTCTGCATTTTGAGATCTACAATCCCCTCCCTGTTAGGTACCCTTTCATCACCATAACAACCCACAGTCCATAAAAAACAGGGGAGCCTTTACAAGAAAGACAGGAGAGAACTTTTCATGTTGCCTTTCAGGAGGTCCCATTCAGGTTGTCTATAATCTTTTCTTGATAAGTCATTAACTTAATCATTAAAATATCAAGTGTTGAAAAAACAAGTTAAAATATCAAGCTGCAATGCTCTTAGTGACTGTAAGTTAGTATTATTTGCCAGAAATTAAGTTCCTTATATTCCTGTCACCTTTTGCTTTCTGTGTCATCAATAGCTTTGTGTTTGAGTTTTACCGTTTTTGTTTGTTTCCCCATTAGTTCAGTTGGCACATATTTCTGCCTCTATGCACTATGTCAATCTCTCACAAATTTCCCTTTATTTGTTAAATTACAATAATAAAGCCCATTAAGGTTATATCTAAAATTGTTTTTAATCAGAAAAAGGGCTAACAGGAAATATACTAAACGTTTACAGAAAGTATCTCTGGGTTACAATATTCAATGTAATTTTTTTCTCCAAATAAATTTTTTATTTATTTTCCATGCTTTCTACAGAATGATGATCAGGAAAAGTTTAAAATATACAAATATATTTGTTCTTTATCACTATATTTTTATGAATATATTTTCCATTGCCTTGTTTGCAAAATTATCCCTTATATTTAAGCTTCTGGTGAACAAATTCATTTTGCTTTATGCATATCATTTTAATTAGCTTTAGATATCCCTATCATATTGAACAGTATCTTACATATCTTATGTAGCGTCATGGTGAAAAANATGAAACTAGAAGACCAAATGAATTCACCATTTTTTAATGCTAGCTCTAGAATTACAGTGCCTTGCTTCCAGCAAAATGAATGGCTCATATCCCACCTTTCTCCCTTATTTAACTCAGTTCTGGCTTCAAGCCTCAAACAAGTACATATAATTGGTAGAAATGAAATCATATCTGAAGTCCTAGCTCAAGAGAATCTGGAAACTGTTTATACTTTTCAGCCTGTAACCTACAGAAAGGAGCACTAGAAGGTTTTGGAATGAATTTAGAGTAGCGAAACCACAGTGTCTGTCACAATATACTACTTTAACCTTTACCAATTTCCCAACTCACAAATCTCAAATGACCCCATTTCTCATAGGATTATAGTTCATACTCTTTCACCTGATATTCAATCTGGTTCCAACCTACCTTGCTAGCTGTATTTTTCTTCTACACCAAATCCTGAACCCTTAACTCCAGCCAGGCTGCTATACTAAAAAACCTATTTTATATTGACTTACAAGTACACAGTTCTGTACCTTTCCTCTTCACTTTGCTTCCCTTTAATCTATAACCATGCAAATCCTATCCTTCCAAATCTAGCTCTAACTTTACCTCCTTCCTCATTAAAAAAAAAAATTGTTATTGAATAAAACAAAGACAGTGATAATTTAGGAGAAAAAAAGTGATCTTTGTGGGGGCTCATATATATAGGAGCAGAGAAACACAACAACAAAAGGAAATTACTATTGGGTTGTCGGAAAAGTCATGACGCATTTTTGCCAACGAAATAGAAAAAATGCATCATGACTTTTCCAACAACCCAATAATTTGGCATGTGGCAAGGTGATAAATATTATGGAAATAAAACAGAGTACGTATGTTTGAATTACAAGTATTGTGGGAACAGGGGGACAGACTGTAGTATAAAATAGAGTGATGAGGACAGGCCTTATTGGCAACATGAAATTTGAGTAGAGACTTGAAAGAACTGAAGGAATTGGCCAGGAAGAAATCTAGAAGAGTGTTCTGGGCAGAGGGAACAGGTAGAAGAAGTAGAAGTGGCTAGAAGGAAGCCAGTGTGATTGGATCAGCATAAAGGAGGAAGGACAGAAGCAGATGAGGTCAAATAGATTAGGGGATGG
>NW_017731498.1:2001421-2023160 GCF_001890085.2 Hipposideros armiger
GAGCCCTATATTACCTGGTCATGTTACCTCTCTGACCTCATTACTTCTATTTTTCTGCCTGGAGGACATAGTCCAGCCACAATGGCCTCCTTGCTGTTCCCAGGAATGTTCTCATCTTATAGGTCATTTGACCTGGCTGTTTCTATTCCCAGAATCCTCTTCTCCCAAATAAATGCATGGCTAACTTCCACCTGTCTTTCAAGACTTGGTTCAAATGTCACCTTTCTAATGAGACCTAGTCTGAGTATCCTATTTTAAAATGTAACCAGTTCTATTTTTCTTTCCTTTCCTCCATATCACTCATCACCTAATACATTATGTAATTTATCCATTTATTATGCTTATTGTTCACTTCTCCCCACAAAATTGTAAACTACAGAGGGACAGAGGTCTTTGCCTGTTGTATTCATGGATATATCCCAATCACCTAGAAGAGTGCTCGGCATCAATGAGCACTCAACACATATCTGTTGAACACTGTTGATAATCTTCTCATTTATTGAAAGAGGGATCTATACCAGGGGTCAGCAAATCAAACTATCAATAGTTTCATTTGTAAAATTTTTAAAGGATATTATTCACATAATGGTGATTTCATTTGTTTTATGGCTCTCGAATAATTTTTAAATTGTTGTGAGGGATGGGATTGGCTCCTCCGTCTCAAAAGTTTGCCGGACCCTGATCTATATAATATGCCAAGAGAATCCAAAAGGAGGCACCTGGAAAGGTTCAAGGAAAGCTATTTCTAGGAGGTCATGATTGGGTAAAATGAGAAGGGCAGGAATTTGCTATAAAATTAAAAATAAAAGGTACTGTTAGCAGAGAGAACAGCAGGCTACCCTATAATTGCACTGAAATAATTTGTCTTAATCATCTTTATGTCACTTGCACCCAATACAGAGCTTGGCACATGGTGCCATTCAATACATGTTTGTTGAACTGAACTATGCCAGGGAGAAAAAAACGAGGTATGGCCGTACGTAAGTGGAGAAAGGTCTGAGAAGCAGCAACCAGAGAAGTAAATCAGGACAGCATTATGTCAAGGAAATCTGGGGTAACTCATATCAATGGTGTCAAATGTTTAGAGATCAAAAAAGGATCAGGCTGGAAAAAAGGCCTTTGGGGTTGGTACATATCAGGGAGCAGGTTTAGTGGGATAATATGGGCGGAATGCACAGTCCAATAAATTAAGGAGCCAGTGTATTAAGAAAAGTAGAGATAGTGAACAGAGTATTTTTTCTGAAAAGTTTACAAAGTACTTTCATATATTATCTCATATATGTTATCATCTCACCTTACAGTGAGGACACTGAGACTCAAGGAAGCTGATTTGTCCAAGGCCATGTAGCCAGCAAGGGTTTGAAATAAGAAATGGATCCAGCTTTTCTGACTCTAATTTTCATACTACTTCCATTCTCCCCACCACCACCGTCTTCTTTTACTGTCATTCATAGAGTGCAGTGAATCCACCATAATATCCCACCCATATTCTGGCAAAATTAGGGAGAAAATAACAGAAGGCCTGAATAAAATTTCAAGTGTAAATCCATTGCTAAGAAAAGATGACATTTCCCAAAGGATTTGAGGTAATGAGTACAGACTACACAGAATTTCAATAGCAGAAGATATTGAACACTTACAGAGCTTACAATATAATTTGGTTTGCCTGTGCAAATTAAGTTAGCTATCCTTTATTCTTTCAGTCAGAGCTTTCCAACTGGTGTGCAGGAAAGGGTTACAGGTATGCGGTGATATTGATCCCCTTAGCCCTTAGCATAGGTCTACAGGTCTCAATTCTCTTCTATTCACCACAGTGTGCCATACAATTACTATGGGTGTCTGTGAGCCAGTGTATGAATAAGGTTGGAAGTGTTATCTTGGATTCTAAGCAAATCGTTAATTTTAAAAAATGTTAGTGTAGGCACCTTTAGCCCTTAACATATTATTTACATTATTCACAGTTCAAGGAGATAAAATTCTAGAATTAATTCTCTATTATAATTCAATACCCAAAAACAAGGCCAAATGATGAGTGCTGCCAATTTAATTTTTCCTCTTTTCCAAATATACTAAATGCACTAAAATACTTGAAACAGATTTACCAAAGATATACTGTACTGGGTAAGCTTTAGCACTTAAATTGTATTTTTTAAAAATTAGAATTAAAGTTAAACAGTAACATTACAATCATTATTATATGGGTGTAAAAACAAAAATAACATAAAAATATACCTGTGGTGCATATCCAGGAGGCACGTAAATAGGAGGCACAGAACCATTTGGAGACATCATTGGAACCTGAGCAGGACCTGATGGGCCACAGAGATGATATATTAATCCAGGGTTATTTAGCATGCTAAAGTTGAAAACAATTTGATTTACACTTTAATACTTCATCTGAACCAAACACTCAGACTAATAGGGACTGTATTACTATGAAAAGAAATTCAAATGTTTCATCTGTTACAAAATATAAAAGTTTATCTTATAAAAGTGCAGATTACACTTTCTCAAAGCTGCCTGGTAATCATTAATAGTCACCTGGAGAGCTTTTTAAAACACAAAGATTTCCAGGCTCTCCTAAAGATATGCTTATAGTAAACAGGGGACTTGAATCAGTATATTTACTTTACAAATATACCAGGTGACTCTGATTATTGTGCAAATTTAGAAACACTGAGAGGAAAAGAAAACTAAACTTTACATACGAAAGGCAAAATTTTGAAAAGCAATAGGAAACAAAAAAAAAAACAAAAAAAAAAGAAAAAGTCAAGAGGGAAAAGCAGTAAGAGGAAGAATAGTTAGAAATTTGTAACTTGCTTTGTTAGGGTTAAAAGCCTCTAATGTAAGTCATATCTGTGGAGGCTTGAGAACAAAGTTAGGGAAATGCCATACATGTATATTTAGTAAAAAAAAAAAATTTTCTTACACTGAAAAGTTCTTAAAAAAAAAAGAAGAAAATCCAGCTCATCTTATTGTACATTTCCTTAGATCATTTTTATGTTATCCTTTTCAAACAACTTTTATAAATATTATCTCTTGTTTACCTTCTCTCAATCTTTCTGGGATAAAACAGGCACTTTTGGAAGGTGTGTTTTATTCTTTCTAGGAACTAAAATCTTACTTGCTTTACATAACTTAAAAAAAAAAGCATCTCACCTCAGATCCTTTTTCTCCTGTAACTTTAGCTGCACTGTCCCCTCACCCACTAGTTTTCAATAACTTGAAATGAAACCTACTCAAAGAGACTTACTCATTTTAAGGAAATAAAGGTGCCAAGAGTCAGATGAAGAATGTAATGGGGAAGAAATTCATTTTATGTGTAGAATTTCAACCTGCAGTACATATAATGGGTCTCAGTTACAAAAGAAATAAAGGAGGAAGAGGGCAGAAATCATTGGACAGAAAAACAAATTTTACTGGTAACATTATACAGACTTCAGAAAAACAATAAAGAGCTTGGAGGTTACTGGCAAATCCAGATTAAAGTCACTCTCTTTCTAGGGAAGGAGAAGGGGTGGGACCAAACAACAAAGTAGTGGTGGGGGTAGGGAAAGGGATGTGAGAGGTAGGGAAAGAGAAAAGAGAATGTGGGAAAAGGGGGGTCCAAGAGAGGAAATACCAAACAGTGGTAAGGAAAGAGGGGAAGACAGGAGAAGAAAAAAGGGGGGGGGGGATAAAGACAAGAGGGGAGAGAGAACTGGGCAAAGGAAGAGAGGTAACAGAAGGGGGAGGGGAAGGGAGGGAGAAAAAGGGAGGGTTAGGGAAAGGGGCTGGAAGAATGGGAGAAGGAGAAAAGGGTAGGGAAGGAAGAGAGCAGGGAAAAGACTCAAGTGGGTAAGAGGAAGTAAGGAGTGTATGTGGGGGGAGGAGGGGAGGGAAGAATTACCAAATTATGCTATGTAATATATGATTATAAAAATAACTTCAACAAAATAGTCTTCCCATCCAAAAAAAGCCCAACAAATACATGAAGTTGTTCAGAATATAACTACTACTAACTTACTGTGTGCCAGGTCCTTGATATATATTTTTCTCCTCATACTCATTCTATTAGAGGAATATTATTATTATTACTCCCATTTTCCTGATGTGGAAATTGAGGCAGAGAGGTTAAGCTTACCTAAAACGAGGCAGTTTCATTTCTAAGGACATATCTCTCCTACACTCTACTACATATTTAGTAAACATTACAATACTATGCATTATTGGCAACTGATATACTTTAGAATGCTCCGATGCTTCTAAGGAAAGTTAAGGACTCATTATCTTTATATCCTTGAAAAACAACAGAGAAAGGAATAAAATCTTCTTAACTTTAAGACAGTACCTATGAATTTACTAAATAAAACTTGTGAGGTGCTTTGTACCTCTAGCCAACAAAGGCTTCATCCAAAACTCACCTTTTAACTTCTACAAGCTGGACTCAACAGAAAATGAGAATAGTTTTAAATTAATGTTGGTTTACTTCAATTAGCTAATTTACATAAAACTATAGTAAATTAGCTTTCTGAATCCCAATAGTTACCTTAGCTATTATAATATGTAAAATTTAGCTAGGAATCAGAAAGAGAATTCCTTGAAAACCTTGTTTGTAATCTTAATAAAGGGATTTAATATTCATTGAGCTCATGTATGCCAGGGACTGTGGTTCCTTTTAGGTGTTGTCAAATTTAATCCTCATCAGCATAGGTTTTGTTGTTTTTGCTTTTTAGCAATCAGAGTAAAAGAGCTATTGCTGATCACATTTAAAACTTGTAAAACAACACAATTGCTTTGGTCTGCCCTTCTTTTACTAAAAACACGAATATATAAATACTATATAGTTATAATTCAAACCATATTATACTTTGAAAGCTGCCAAGTAGTTTATAATTTACTAGCACAAAATTCTACTTTATCCTTTGATTATATTTAAGTGTGATAGTGAAACAAAATAAAACAAACACAACCTAAAATAAACCAGCAGTAATTACACTACTAGTTGCAGTCAAAGAATAATGATTAACTCATTTCCCTAAGAAGTAATCATTTCATTCTAGCAAGTAAATTTTCTTATCCTGAGGCAGAAATGGTACATGGTTAGATCTTTTTTTAAAGACTATCCATGGATACCATATTTAATATCTAAAATACTGGTATGAAGTAACATTCAACACTGAACACATAAAACTCCTGTTGTATAAACATAGTAAATACAAGTATTGATGTGTGAAACTACAATATTTACAGCACCATTTTTGTTGCTATTCCTGTGTATAATAGCAAAACTCTAACATCTTACATCCTTAATGATGCAAATGTTTGATTACCTCCTTAGATCCAATAATACTTTTTAATTTAGGAAGTACTAAAAGATAAAGGACAAATCCTAATTAAAAGCAGTGAGGGAGATTTTGTTCCACCCAAGAAGCTAAATCTGTTAGAGTGTACCAATAAATGCACATCTGCACAAGAGTAGCTATATCTGAAAAACTGTAGATACACCTAGCAGTTTAATAATCTACATGATTTGAGCAAAATCTGCCCCAAGTCATAGATCTATTGATTATTTGTGTGTGTGTGGGGGGGGGCGGGCATATTTCCTATTCCAAAACCTTGCAGAAGAGTCAACAATTCCATTTACCAATTGTCGTAAGAAATTTGAGAAGCCCCTCACCTCAATTCCTTAAAAGTGCCATCAATGACTTAATAAAGATATTTCGTTTAGCATAATTTAAATTCTTTTTCTTTATTAGCATACGTTCACATTTAAGCATGTTTTTTTTTTAAACGAAACTACAAATTTCTCTTAAATTCTTAAAATGCAACGGGCTGCTGACGTGCTACACATTCTCTCTATAGACAAGCTTTCACAATGGCTTCCAAATAATCTGATGCCAATTTTTAGATTTTAGTTCCAAAAAGAAAAACCTAGTAAAATAAAAACGCCGGAAAAGATCTGTGGAATACAACATCAGCTTAACTCTAGAGTCTGATCTTTTTATAACTACATGGCAACAATTTAAAATATTTTTATAGCGAAACATTTGGCATCTATTGAACGCGCGCGCGCGCGCGCACACACACACACACACACACACACACACGGCATGACTTTAGCTTAATACAATGCTTTCTGTTTTAAAATAAAAGCAGAATGTTCAAAAACAGCAAATCTTACCACTCATTTTGTTTTTACAGTAGCAGCAGAGAACAAGAAAATCCAACAAGGAAACAGCGTTGTACACGTTAACAGCTTTAATTGGAGAACGGTTCCTGTGGTTTTTTTTTTTTTTTTGGAAAAGCTGCGAGGAAAGGATCCTTTGACCGAGCCACGTGACGCCTATCACGTGACCCGCAGTGAGCCGCGTAAAAGGAAGGGGGAAAAAAAGCAAACGTTCCTGCTGGCAGCGTTTCGGATACAGTAAGTGATTAAATGATTTCTACTGCCGCTGCCTTGAATTCGACCATCTTTCTGACTTACTTATGAACCAACTCAAATGGCTCATCAAAATACACGTACATAAATATATACTTGATGTAAAACGATTCTCTTTGTTTACACTTTCTGCCGGTAATACCACAGGCAAAATCTTCTAATTCAAATTTTATTATCCAGACTGCTGCTTTTCATTTAGAAAGTTTAGGATACATATAACATTAATTTAGAAGATTCGCTCCGAAATATCCTTGTGTAACTTGATCCACTCTCCATACTCAACCCTCTTAAGGAATGCCCACAAAGAATTGGCTAAGAATATAAGCTTGATCAGTGTGTTCCTTAAGTGTGGGTTTTATGTGTGTGTGTGTGTGGGGGGGGGCATTTACCTTCCAAGCTGACAAAGGCTACCACTTTTACTGTTGGTTTTACTTTTTTCCTGATTTTGTAGAGGTTCTTTGTTGTTGTGTTTTTTTAAGATTTCACCTGGACATTAATATAGATATTTGGTAGATGGCACTATTATTCATAGCCATCAAATCTGAAGGCCATGGGTTCAGGCTCAGAGCACTCTACCCAAGCACATGTGGAGACCAGGAATGATACCAAAGATTACAAGAGGGGGGAAGAAGAAGAAAAACTTTTGGAGGTCTTTTCATTACTTTATGGTGCTATGTAAGTTAAGGAAATTTATTAATTGCTAACACACATACACGAGTAATGATAATGATTTGTAACAAGTTGCACAGTGGAAAGAAAATGAATTTTGGTATCAAAAGATGTTAAGTTTTAATAACAGCTTTGATCTTTATTAGCAAAACAATTTATGGCTCTTCCTTGAGTCTCAGTTTCCTTCTTGTAAAAAGGTTAAAATAATCAACCTCATAGAATTGTTGTGAGAATCAAATTAAATAGATTTAAAGTACCAAATATACTGGTTGGCACCACTCAATAAATGATAGTATTATAAGTTAAAGCATGATCACTATGTTTTCAAAAATAAAAATTACATGGTACAGGGTATGTGCCAAGCACCATTTGGAGTGTTTTACATGTGTTGATTCAATTTTCACAATAACTGAAGAGGCATCATTTAGGTAAAGAAACGGAAGCAGAATATAGTTAAGTAATTTCCAAGAGCACATAATGAGGCAAAGCCATTATTATCTAATAATAAGGCTGTATTAAAAAAAAATATGTAGGGCCAGCCAAGTGGTGCGTTGGTTAAGAGCTGGCTTGGGACGCCAGAGGGCCCCGGTTCGGATCCCACATATGAGGGCCAGTGACACTGCCCTCTACAGCTAAGATGCTGAACAACAGCTCAACCTGGAGCTGGGCTGCCATGAGTCGTTGGCTACGGCATAGGCTGCAGCCCCTGCTGCAGTGGGTTGCCATGGGCTACCGTGTGTAGCCAGCAGCCAGCGTGAGCGGCCAGCAGCCACAGTGAGCAGCCGTCCAGAAGCCGGCGACTGATGTGCCTCACCCGGAAAGAGCGCAATGATGGTGCCAACTTGGGCCAGTGAAGCAACGTCCTCCACAACTAGACTAAGAACAAAAGGACAGCAACTTGTCTGTTCCCCTTCCCCCAATTCCCCAATAAAAATCTTAAAAAAAAAAAAAAAAACCATATTCTAAGGCTAGTCTCCCAAAAAAGTGGAAAAGAAATGGCAAAGGATAACTTGATTTCAATAAATACATGCTAGGAGTTAAGGACACTCAAAAACCATTCCCACACACGGGGAAGGGTAATTGTTAACTTCTGAGTTCCTGCTACAAGGCAAGGCTGGCCTGAAGAGCAAGACTTAATGGCAACAAAATCTCAACAGAATTGCTGAGAAATGTTGGACTAAGCCTCTCAATAGTTCCAACCATGCCTCTGATCTTCAGTCCTTAAACAAAAAGCAAGCAAACCCCCTGTAGCCCCACTTCCTCATTTGGCTCCGTTCTCACAGCTGTGTTTCCATTTCTTGAGGCTTTCTTTAACTGATGTACTTCTCAATTCTTTCCACTGTACTCACTAGAACATTTTCCCCTATTTTAAATTCCCTTATGTCAGCAACCTTTTCACAGAACACCTGTTCATGTGTTTCCTTTGAATGAAACCTGGCTATCCCCTAGGACGGTTTTTCCAGCACCCCCTGGGAGCAGGGGCTCCCCATTCTCCCCTGAGGCAGTCTCTAGGTACCCTAAGTCTGCTTCCATTTACCACTGCGGTTACCATTTCCTGCTAAAGTTTCTTTTTCCTCGATGTCATTCCATGAGTATGCTGCCCTTCTCACTGCTGTCATTCTCAGTCCTCATTTATTAAGAACTTTGGTACCATGTTCATAGTTCATTTTTTCTCAATCCCATTTTTTCCCTATTAGCATGACTTTAATGTCCCAAAAACCTACCCTCAAACTTTCTTGAACTCTTCATGCTGTTTTTAGTTACCCACGTTCAAAGACACATCCTGAAACGTATCACAAAGAATTCCACTATCCCATCTTTAGAGTCTTAAAACTTTCATGTTTCAGTCTCTGGCCACCATACTATCTTTCATCTCTCTAGTTCTTTCTTCTACAGAATTTTCTCCTGATCCAACAGTGTCTTCACAGACTGATTTCCTTTCCCATCCTTGTCTTCCATTTACTTCCGATCTCCTGAAAATCCCCATTTTTAATCATATAATTACCTTCTCTTCCCTTACACCTGAACTGTAGAAATCAAACAGTACTCAGACTGGCATGTTTATAAATTTAGTGATTTTGAACTTTAACTCGCTTTCAGCGTTGCTCAGGAACCCTTTCAGGAATTTATCCCTGGTTTCTAGAGTGGTTATCAGGGATCCTCACTACTCTGTAAGGATCTCCCCCAACCTGACCTCAACCATATGTCTCAGCATGAAATTGAACGCTTTCAATGTTATTTTCAGAAGAATCATTGTCCCTTCACTAGGTCAAAGCTACTGCTCCTCTTCTCTTCATCAGATCACTACTTCCTCCTCCACTGGGTCTTTACTTTATTGTTTCATCCTGTTCAGTATTTTAAATTGGTTTCAGTGCCCTTCTAAAAACACATTGCTCTATACCCTTACTATTCTTAACTATCCTCACAGTTGCCACAGAATCGTAATGCCCAGGATTAGTGACATCATCCACGCTTTCAAGGATCTTTCAGTTATAATAAGGAAATATAAGACAGTGTATTTTGTTTCCTAAAGGTCTTATTAATTCAAGAATGTGCACCAAACAATTTTCCTATAGAAATAAACAAAGTAAGAGGATGCATTTAGAACATTACAATTATAGGAATGCATTACGTAGTGAGGAGTGTATTTTTCATTTTCTGTTTCTTACATGATTATATGACAATTTTAGGAAACTTAAAATGCACCTGATTTTTATTTTCACAACACTGTATCAAACATTTTGCAGCGGGCTGTCTTAAATTAATAGCATGATGTGTCATACCAATTGTTTGGACTTCTTGATGACATTTTAACACATTAACTAATAGCATTCCTAAACTACTGATTTTCAGATAGGCTTGTCAACACAAACACTAGCACTATACTTGGGTGACACTGTTTATAAGTACTGACTGGGTACCAGGCAGTGGTCTAAGTGCTCTACAGATATTTAACTCATTTAATCTGCATAATATCCCTATGAAGTAGAATAACAAGTATTTCCATTTTACAGGTGAGGAAACTTAGATAGAAAGAGGTTAAGTAACTTGCAAAGTCTTACAGCTAATAAGCTGTCAACTGAATTAGGTGGTCTAGCTCTGAAATCATTCTCTTTACCATTACATTATGCTGCCTCTGTTGTTCAGGATCTATTACAAATTATAAAATGAATGAGAAAATTGCAGCACAATACCAAAATTCACTTGAAGATAAACCACAAATAGAAAAGCACTGAACATTTGGGTGTTAAGAATCTACACAATACACCCCAAATATCTGCTAGTTACGTGTAATGATAACAAAGCAAAATATACCTAAATGTATCTTACTGAAACTGTTGCAAAGAAAGATTCTAACTTTCTTAATTGAGGGATATCATATGGAAAACAGTCAGTGAATCACTTAATAGCCAACCTGTTCTAAAAAATAATTTAAGGAGATTTAAGAGATACACACAGCACCAACAGCAAAAGCTAATATCCCCCTCCCAACCCAAACAAAATAGGTGACAAACTGAAGAATAGGGAAAATTAATATAAGGAAAATTAAGATAGAAAAAATACATATAAATAAGGAGTGAGGTGGCTCTTATACCCTTTCTAGAATTGGGCCATAAAACTTCTCTGGTTTGTATGAGCCGAAATTAAAATTAAGACACCGAGAACCACACTGTCAAGCTAGTCCTTCTGCAGATCAAGAACTGTGTCTCAAACTGCCATAAAGCTTGGCCCCACTGACTTGGCATGAAAAAAACGAAAGCTGAAAAACTGAACACAACACTGACTTCTGCTATACAGTATATAATATCCAGTAAAGCACCAATAAATGTCTAACATTAAGCAATGTACCCTCAAAAATAACTCGTTGCAAAATGAACAGTTAAGATAGCAAGATAGTTGAATCAGTTGATTTGCAAAAAGGGATGTATTAACTGAGGCAAATTAAAAGCTGGAAAAGTTGACATGATTTTATAAAGTTCTTTTTGGCAATAAATAAACAAGATCAGTTGTTTATTAAGGCTGCTCTTAGATGGTAATAGTGAGTTACTTCCATGTCAGAAAATTGAAGAGCCGCACTTGTTCAGCTCAGCAAAAAGTAGTTTCAAATCATTAAGATATAAAGTTAAAACAGTGGGGATGTGAAATATGTCCCTCTTCTACTTCTCTACAAATATATATCTAATTAAAAAGACTGACTCTGACCTTGATGGTGGCCCTGATTCTGTGGCAGTATTAAGTTACAATTTCCGAAGAAGCATCTACATTACATGCACTAAACTTATGAAGCTTAGCACACAACTGATGCCATGTCCATGGAAAAGTCAATGAAATCTGCAAATAATCACTACTCCACTGGAAGGGGTCTATTCCTGGGAAGTGACTGACAATGACACATGCAAATAACCTCAGGAAGATAGGTGCTCGAAAAATTAGAACCTATAACTTTGTTCTTGGGCACGAATCAAACCTTGTTTCTATTAAGACTCTTTTATTGGCTTGCCCATGTTTTTCCTCTTTCACTTTTTAGGTGCTTAGTCACCTTGCAGATCTGACAAGACAGTAGGATTTTCTTTATCAATTTAACAAAAGTTTTACTTTATATGATGTAGCCAACAGGAAACAAAAGTGAGGATCATCCTAAAACCAGATTTATTTTGCATTGACTGGGGGGTGAGGGTGGCTGGATGAGGTCAGGAAGATAGACATTAGCTAGAAAATGGTCCATACAGACAAATATCTATATTCTAATATAGTATTTCCCAAGTATTTGGATTTATGTGCCAGTAAAATTTCAAAACAAATTCTGGAGACTCATTAAGGTAACCAGCTTTATTATTTGGCCAAGTAATGACATTAAAAGGAATGAAGAGAGAATTAAGGCTTGATAGATAGAAGAAAGTCTATCCTATATTATCACATCATTTCATAAAGAAAGGTGGGTTTTTTTTGTATTTTTTTGTTTTTTGCAATTTAGAAACTTTAATATACATTGTTTCCTTGAAAAATAAAGACTAAAAGAAATAATTTATGTCAAATGTCACAGGTTAGAAAACCAATTTTTCTTCTGAGGCTCATTTTAGCAAACCCTCTGAGTATCTCCAAATCTTTTGGCAGAAAGGCCATGGCCTGAGAAGGGGCCTTCCCCACCTCCTGAGAAGGGGCCTGCCCCATCTTCTGCTCTAACACTAGTTCCACACAGAGCTGGACTGCGTCCCCAGGATTGAGAACAGCAGCCACATTGTCCCAATTTCCACCAACTAACTTGGCTCAGCTCTTCCACCAGACAGAACGTTACCCAGCAGCAGAGGACTCAGAGTACCACGTTTTCCAGACTCACAGTGTGCTCAGAGGGCAAAGCTGTATCTCAAGGCTCTTAGGAAAGGTTTCCGTCAGCATGCTCAAGTGCTGTTCATGGGACTCACAGCTTTGGATGCCGTAAGGGCTGCTTCCCATGCCCTTCACACTGGGTAACTTCCCAATTAAATGGCATTACAGACATTAGGCCAATGAAGAAAACTAAGGACCCCAAAGTCAAAGAAAGGATATTTTAATCTGAAAACAGTAGGAGGGGGTTTACTTTAGTATTAAAAAAAGTATTTAGGTTGAATAAATTTAGCTTAATGAAAAACCACTGCAATATCCTTGTTTTTCCAATTTTCTAGATTGGTGAAATTTCCCCAAATCTATGAACAAGGATTTGGGAGTAACTTTTGGTAGTAAGAGAGAGAAAGATTTGTCCTCAAGGCTAGCTAAGATCTGGTGATAAATGAGGGAGAACACAGAGCAGAGGTAGGTAGTAACCATATTATCATCATCCAATCTATTGTAGGACACTTCTGAAAGGGAAGGTGGGAGCTAAAAAAATAATTAAAATTATATAATTTGGAATAATTCTTTATTGACTGACAAATGCTTTTATTATATTGAGGGGCATGAAAAGGAGTTCTATTAAAATATTTAAAAATAAAATGCTTTATTAAAAGCACATCACAGTACAATAAAGAGCATTTTATGAACTTTTAAAGATTTCCATAGCTAACACAGAATATTATGTTAGTTTCAGGTGTACACCATAGTTAATCAACATTTATATACCTACAGAAGTGATCACCATGGTAAGTCCAGCAACCATCTGACACCGTACCACGCTAGTGCAATACTATTGACTATCTTCCTCATGCTGTACATCACATCCCCGTGACTTGTTTTATACCTGGAAATCTGAACCTCTTATTTCCCTTTACCTTTCCCCCCACTTTTAAATTTTTTCATTACAGTTGACCAAACTTCTTTATACTGAGTATCTGAATATTAAATAGTGCAAGCAGAAAATTTTTTCTTAGTACATATCCATGCATTTTCACCTATCTGTTAGCTATATGTATCTGATATTTAACTGAAAATTTTCTTTTTTCAGTACAGTCTGCTTTTTAATTTTTTCATGAAACTGCCTACAACTATTGCATTTTATGGTTAATAAATTTGAAGCTGTTGATACCTTCGATTGATTCTTTTCTGTAATACTTTAATTTAACACTCTAATACATTAAGCAAATGCTGATTTTGAGGTGCTGCCTGATAAGCTAGGAACAAATTCTACTAAGTGGATGATATTTTAAGTTCTGTTTTTTTTAAATCTTATTGAAACGTGTATATATTTCAGTCCAAATACTTTCACTGGTACGATAATACCTTCAAATATTTCTATAAACAAAACTCACTGAATTCTATTTATGATTCTTTTGAATATTTTACCAAATTTAAATTTCTAGTTCATTGTTGCTGAAAGGGTTTATTACAAAATAAAAACGCACTGCCAATAAAAAAGTTATAGATGTATATAATAAATGACAAAATCAGACTATTTTTTATATATTCTGTGGCAAGAATATATAGATTTTATTTACTGCACATATTTCACATTCATCTAACATATATGCTTCCCAATGATCCGTCCAGCTGGTGGCCTCATGACACCAAGTGGCCAGCAGGGGCAGCAGCATCACATACTTCTGCTGCCACCGCCGCCGCCACCACCGGGGGACTGGGAGGAGGTAGCAGGCCCTAGCTCTCTGCATCTAAGAGTTCTGTTTTTACAACTAAGTCTCTTAACTGCTCTCCTTGACTCACTTCTGGCAAGAATCAGGAAAAGAGAAATGGTTTATTCTCGTTGCCTGTAAGTTTTAATCACAGGTTAAAGTGCAAACAAGAGATGATGGGTAAACTGCTTATTTAGAAGAGATCACGGCAGAAACTGGAAATACAAGATGATGGTCAACCTTATACATCACAGCTTATTTTAATGCAACTACTAATTATACTCTATTAAAAAATGAAAAGTCTGGGACAAATGTTAAACTGGTTAGATACCAAGATGAGAGGCATAAGACTATCCTAGACAAACTAGGACATAAGGTCACCCTATTAAGAGGAAATGCTTATTAAGGCTACAAAACATCTGGCAACATTTATTCACATGAGGCAGGCAATTAACACAGGCCTTGAGTCTAGGAATTTAATGCGTTGGTGATCATAATTTGTGAACAGAATGAGGCAGGGAGTTACAGAAGAAAAAGATCAAGGTCATTATTCACTGCTTAGACAATTAGGGCCTAAGTATGAGTCAGAACTATGGGCAAATTCATTTATCTGTGTATACAGGTAATTGAAAATTTCTATAATTAGATTTGTTAAGGATTTAGATGTATCAGCGATAAGCACACTAAGATAGTTTGAAGAATGACTATCATATTATGGTTAGACTCTACCTTTAGCACTAAACTGAGCTGTATATAGATAAAAATCTTGATGTAGGAGATGTGTTTACCAAGCACCTGTTTCTAAAGAAGTTGTTTTTAGTGTTCTTGTTTAGAAAGCTAAAGGCTGTGATATTAATGTGCATGGATACAGCAGATTGTGGACACTGCTATTTTTAGTATCAGTCTAATGTGAACAATGATGAATCATTCTTTGTTATTCTAGCACAAAACAGTGCTTGGGATTTACTACAGCACATTAGGTTAACTGTGTCTCAACGGGATACCCACCCACACGGTGACATCACACAGGCAGTGATATGGATCAATGACGCAAATCCTGTCAGAATCAAACATTAAGGCCAACAGGATTGAAAAAAAAAATGTACCAAAGTAAGAGGGCAGAGCAGCCATCCAACATGTACAGACTGCATTAAATCATTACTGGTGGTGTTGAAAAGGGTTGTGCTAGGTTCTTTTTGCATAACAGCTAAGCTTTTTAAATTTTAATTATAGATTTCCCACATAACAGGCTATATTTACCTTGAAGTTTCCTCATGGGTTCTGTAGTTTAAAGTCTGGACCTTTTAAAACATGTCTTAAGGTTCCACCAGCCATATGAGTTATCTGGAAAATGACCCTGTAGTCAGGTTCTTTAGACAAATCTTTTGTAGACTATGCCACCATTAACTAAGCATTTAATTATAAAACATGTTGTGCTTGACAAATAACATTTAGATTTAGATTTGGAGCACTGCACGGTGGCCTCACAACTCACTGCTGCCTCAGTCTTCTTCCCAATGTCACCTCTTTCTTTGGGCTTTTATTATTTTGTTTTACTGATATCAAAATACTAAATTTTTTATGGTTGCAGATGGATTGGAGAAGATAAGATGGCTTATTATGAGTAACCACATGTAAGGTTTCAAAATCTCTTCTCCCTGAATTAAACATACCAGCTAGAATTAGAGTTCCTCTTCTGGAACAGGAGCAGAGCCTGTCTTTGGAGGCCTGCCACAAAATGTTCACTTCCTGCTACAGTTTCTTCTACAATGCAGCTGGGCCTCTAGACTAAAGCATTACCCTTCCTTCTACTCTATGTTCTTTTCAAAGACTCGCTTCCCAGGAGAATTGGACAGCCAGAAGATGAGAGCTGGAGGTATTTAATAATTTTTTGTTGTATCACCACTAACCTGACATAATCAGGCTGACTTGAAAACACGCCAAGGACCCTTTGCCACACTCTCAGGCACTTGCTTTCATGTTGTTTCCTCAACTAGTGTTTCTGAAGGGAAATTGTGAAAAGAAAAGGGAAAAGCAAAGCAAGGACTCCCCAACATCATCCTAAGGTTCATTTGTTTTTTTAAACTGTTCATCATCTGAAAGAAATATCTGGAAAGCATAAAAATTACTGATACGGCTGTCTTCCTATTTCTTTTTGAGGGGTACTCTTTAAATCTAGATTTTCCATGGTAAAATGCTATTTCACAGTTTAAAACATTTTTATACTTATTCACTACATATCAACTTTCATCAGGAGAAAACTGGACTGTAAGTTCTTATTTTTCTCTATCATGATTTGTATATTTTGATCATTTGCTGTCGGTCCATTTCACCCTACTCATTTCAACCTTCTCAGGGCAAGTCCCTACCAGCTAACATGGTCTTAAATGTTGTTGGCATGCCAAAGACCACAAAGAGTTAGGGAAAAAACTCTACCAAGGCAAAGGCAGGAAGAGAGGCCTCATTCTCTTCAGGTTCAAACATTACTAGACTGGGAAGCAGAGTCTTATTTATGTAGATAATTTATAATAAGATAAAGTCAAGAAGGGTAGGAGACAGGGCTTTTCCCAGGCTCCTTGCTTGTTACTATGAAACATTTTGGAGATATGTAGGCTGGGGGGAGGGGGGGGTTTTCAACCTTGTGCCCCAGCTATACAGTTTCCCTCCCCAGAGCAACCATTCTTTGTTTCTTTTAAATCCTTTCACAGATATTCTATGCATATAAAAGCAATTATGTGTCTATTTAAAAAAATACAAACAATAGTATACTACACTTACGACAGTATACTATACATACGGTTCTGCATCTTAATAATAATAAGTTAGCAATCTTTCCATATTGGTACGTAGAGCTGCTTCAATCTCTTAATGGCTACAAAGCATTCCAGTGTAACACTGTACCATAATTTATTAAACTATTCCCCTATTGATATTCAAGTTATTTTCAACCTTTTGCTATTATAAACAATGCTGCAAAGAATATCTTTGTACAAACATCACTTCATAGATGTCAGTATATCTGTATGATAAATTACTTGAAGTGGAACTGCTGTATCAAAAAGAATTTCCATTTTTAACATTACCAAATCCCAGAATTTGTACTAACACATATTCTCATCAATATACCTTCACCAGTAGCTCCAGCTTTTTGGTATTTGACAATCTGAAAGGTTAAAATAGCATCTCAATGTAGTTCAGTTTGCATTTTCTTATGAGTAAGGTTGAATATCTGTATTAAATGTTCAAACTATATTAAATGTTCATTGATTTTCTTCTTTTTCTCTGATCTGCCTGTTCCTAGCCCTTTCCTATTTTTCTACTGGATTTACAAGGACTCTTTACATTTAAGATATTAGCTCTTCGTGATAAGCTGCAAATATTTTTCTTTCTTTATCTTTTACCTTTCTTTATGTTGTTGCCCTTCTCTCCCAAGAGGGGAAATACACACACACACACACACACACACTTGGATGCTGAGAGGGTGGGTAGGGGTGGCACTGTGGATTAGTATCAAAACGTTTGAAGGTGACAGCTGAAACTTAGTTTCTCAAGGACAGTGTTTCTGAAAATGTATTTTAGAAAATCTGGTTTCATAAGGTGCTTCTAAAAAAGAATTCCATCTTCAAAAGAATTTAGAACATGCTGCAAATGACAGCCACTTCTTGAAAATTCATTATGAATATTAGCATGTTAAAGGCCTACAGCAAATCAGTTTCTTTTGTTTTCTTAACACTTCAAACTTATTGTGTTTTTTTCTCCATAATACCTATTAACAATCCTACAGTACTTGCTATACTGCTCTAGCCTTAAAGGAAATACATGAAAGAGAACTGTATGTTTCTTTGTATGCTATCTTATTCACTCCTCTTCTTTTACCCATCTCTTAAATGTTACATGCCTCTCATGCCTCCAACTGCAATCTTCTTTTTCTTCTTATTTTGCATACTTTTCTTGAAGAACACATTCAAACTCATGGCTTCAAATTACTTACTGACAAGTTCACTATTTCCATGCTGTGATAGTTAATTTTATATGTCAACTTGACTGGGCTAAGAGATGCCCAAATAGCTAGTAAAACATTGTTTCTGGGTGTGTCTGTGAAAGTATTTCTAGAAGAGACAAGCATTTGAATTGGTGAGCTGAGTTAGGTTAATGGCGGTATGTTTAGATGTGCCTTAATGTAATACTATAACCACAGTAGGGGGCACAAGTCATATTTTGTAGAAGGGTCTTTCTCAGAAATGAAATTATGCCTAGTGTTGGTTGCCATGAGAAGAAAATGAGAATAGTGAGAATGAATTCTAGATAAGCTGGAGAAAGAATGATTTTTCCAACTCTATATATCTAGGTATGTACTAAAAATTACATTCAACATGTTGTCATATAAGGAAAGGAACCTGGAAAGATTTTTTTCTGGGACAATCTCTGCAGGTGGTATGAGGGTATGTAAATCAGATTCCATAAATTCTTATGAGTCTCTTTTTATAAATGTTCTCTGAATATCCTAGCCTTGCCTTATTCTAGCTATGCTTTGGAGGAAAAAAAAAAGAAAGGTTTATGCCTAAGTTAGAATGCTTAATTAGCACTTCCTTTAGTTCAAAATTGGAATTGCAGTAACTACAAGGCTAAGTTAAGGTAGATTTCTGTATTTGTAATTCAGCTGCCCTTCTCACCAGGTCCTTCTACTAAAGCCAACTTTAGGGTCTGGATTTTATTTTTAATAAGAAAAGTGATCTTTCTAGATACTTTTATATAGGGTTAGGAAAACGTGTCCAAAGCACAAAGTAGGTTTGCAGAAAATACCGGTTGGTCTCTTTCCCTAGCATTCCTTTACAGAATGGTTTGGTTAAATAGAGAGGATCCAAACAAATACATCTTCTTGCATAAATACAGCCTGGCATACACTGATACTTTTTTGAGATTGACAAAATCCTCAATATGTACAGTTTTTTTGCCTTGGGTTTCTAATCCGTCCTCCTTGCAGTCAGAATTGTTTTAAGCCAGTCCTATATCATGATATCAAATTTACACATTTCTTTTTTCCACCCCCTTGATTGTCAAAAATTGTCAGACTATTATTATATACATATAAGCCTGGTGTGTCCCATTTTTTAGTTTTTAGTTAAAAAATCCACTTATCTGAGCTCAGGTTATCAACTTTAATGAAAAAAAATCTAAGAATGTTATAAAATAAAATTGGACTAAATTTAAATGGGATTAAAACATCGCTTCTATGATTATTTAATCAATTAATACTTGTCAAAATTATCAAATTATACAGAAAGTATAAAGAAAAAAAATCCCTGTAATCCTACCACATAGAGACAGGCACTTGAAGGAAATGGGTCAAAATTATGCATTCAGTAAAAGTAATTTTCCCTTATTACAAAACAGGCTAATTCTGTTGATATAATAGTGCATAATCAAATAAACAGTCGTCAAGACTCAAGTCCTAATTAAATCAAACCACTAATTAATAAAACTTTTTAATCTTCCATTTTGGGAAGCTAAAAAGTAAGGAACAGGACTCATCCTTTGTGTGTCCTCTAGAAGTATGTTCTAACTCATGGACTGGTCTGAATACTCCTGCTACGAGCTTCCATAGTCCCCTTCCTGTTCTTTTCAATCATAACACTTCTCTCACTTTATTGAATGCTTCTGCTGTCTTCCCTAGTAGACTGCAAACTTTGCATGGGGCAGGAATAGGGTCTATCTTACTCATCACTAACTCTGTTCAGAGTTTTGGAATAGTGACTGTAATATACAGTGTTTTCCGGAAAATAAGACCGGGTCTTATATAAACTTTTGATCCAACAATCTACATTTATTCATTTATTCATGCACAAAAATCTACATTTATTCAAACAATCATGTCTGCTGACGATCCTGGGGCTTATATTTAGGGTAGGGCTTATATTACAAGCATCCTGAAAAATCATGCTAGGGCTTATTTTCTGGTTAGGTCTTATTTTCTGGGAAACACGGTATTAAGTTCATAATAATTTGTTAAATAAAAGACTGGGTTTAAAAAGAAACCTCCAGGGCCGGCCGAGTGGCGCGTTGGTGAAGAGCTGGCTTGGGACGCCAGAGGGCCCCGGTTCGGATCCCACATATGAGGGCCAGTGACACTGCCCTCTACAGCTAAGATGGTGAACAACAGCTCAACCTGGAGCTGGGCTGCTGTGAGTTGTCGGAAACAGCATAGGCTGCAGCCCCTGCTGCAGTGGGCTGCCATAAGCTACTGTGTGTGGCTGGCAGCCAGCGTGAGCAGCCAGCAGCCAGTGTGAGCTGCCAAGAGCCGCCATGAGCGGCTGTCCAGAGGCTGGCGACCGATCTGCCTCACCGGGAAGAGCGCAATGATAATACCAACATGGGCCAGTGAAGTGATGTCCTCCACAACTAGACTGAAGAACAAAACGATAGCAACTTGTCTGTTCCCCTTCCCCTGATTCCCCAGCGCTGTTCCCCTTCCCCAATTCCCCAATAAAATAAAAAATAAAAAAAGAAACCTCCACACTAAAATAATATACTCTGAAGGCAATATATCATAACACATTAAGAGATATTTTTAAGCTATGAGAATGAAATTAAGCTAAGAATACATTGTAAAATAAATCTAAAAATGATATAAGGAAACATGGATGAGGAACACAGAAATAAAATAAAAGTTCCTATTAAAAAGAAAAAGAAACCTCCAGGCCATATTCTTTTTTTTTAGGGATCACCCCGCCCGTGCTCCTGTCCCTCTCGCACGTGTCACCAACTACCAGCGACGGCCGGGTATGGGCCCACGCTCCAGCGCCATCCATTTTCAGGGCTTGTTGATTCGGCAGGTGAGTTGTTACTCCAGGCCATATTCTATCTAATCTAGGCCAGGGGTCGGCAAACTGCAGCTTACGAGCCATATGCGACTCTTTGGGGACATACACGTGGCTCTGAAGTAAAATTGAAAATGAAAATAAAACTATCATAGTTTCATTTATAAAATTTTAAAGGATATTATTCACATAATGATGATTTCATTTGTTTCATGTCTCTCAAATAATTTTTAAATTGTTGTGAGGGAAAGGATTGGCTCTTCTGTCTCAAAAGTTTGCCAACCCCTGGGCTAGGCTCAGTAATTTATTCAACTCAATCTTCTAAATAATCTACACTATACTACCACTACCATACAATCAGTATGAATGCTTACAATAATTTTGGGCACTGGAATATTCTGAAGGTTAAATTTAAGTGTTTATTTTGTAAACATTTTCAGTAATATGAGTTGAAAAAAGGCTTCTTGGTTTTCGATTAATCAGAAAGTTATGTTATAAGAACACTCTGCACTAGATTAAGGTTTAAAGCACACACTTTCATGCCTTTAGTTATTAACTCTAATAATATCATCTTCAGCAAAAATAACTTGAAACCAACTGATGAAGATTTCTTCCCAAAAAGATGAGAAAGTGGAATCAAATGATATTAACCCGCCCTGCCCACCTTTTAGGGTAATAAAAATTAAAATCTTTTTCAAGTATAAATGAGGAAGGAACCTTTTCAAATTCTAATATTTAGTGTTTTTACTATAAAATATAGGATTGTTTATCCTTAAAATTCTTTTACTGGA
>NW_017731498.1:2026041-2030664 GCF_001890085.2 Hipposideros armiger
GCCACTCGGCCGGCCCCTCTAATACATTTTAATGTGGTAAAGGAGCGATGTCTTACATTATGAGTAGCCTGTTTCCAGAACGAGTTATGCTCGCAAACCAAGGTATTACTGTATTTCCAATTTTCTATCCATTACCTAGAAACTACTTTTAAACAAAAATAAGTGATCATGTAATCATTTCATTTTAAACACCTACCAACCTACCACCTCTCCTTCATGAAAACATGTTACTATTTTTATACTTAGACATACTTATTTTACAACTGTTTAATATAATATATTCAAAAAGCAGATTTAAAAATCAAAGTAAACAGAAACCACCCTAGATATGTAGCTCTTAAGAGTAATTAAAGTCTACTTAAAATAAAGATCATCTATCTCTTCTTTTACTTTTGATTCTTCTAATTGTTTAAAGTATCCAAATTCGTTTTTCTTCCTTGCCTTTAAAAATATCGAATTTTCCATTTTTTTCCAAATCAATCTATTTTCTTATCCTCCTCATTTCCCAGCACTTATCTACCTTTAATAGGTGGCTTCTTTCCTAAAAGGGAAAACTGGGCACTTGGAAGAGAGAGAGAGAAATGCACCCAAACTAGACATTTCTTATTCATATTTTTGCCTATTTAATAAAATACCATTTTGTGAGACCAGTTCAGAGAAGGCACAGATCATGATAGGTCCATTTTAGTCACTAACCAATATAAAAAGTGCCAAATGCAACAGGTTCAAAAATATTTATTTAAAAGTTAATACAAATTATTTCACACATTTATATTTTGGGGTCTTAATTTCCTTTTGCCATCACTCATTACATTTTTTTAAATTGAAATTTTTGTCACTTATTTTAATAGAACTCACTAAACTGCTTTAGATTTCCTATTTCCAAAAGGATATCTGTAACAGTGACATTTTATTTACTAGGAACATAAAGAACTGATGACAACTTAATTTGCTTATAGTTTCCTTTTTAGCATAAGTGTTACAATTTTCTCTTAACTAAATCATATATAACATGGTTTCTCTGGAAAGTTGCAGGGTACAAAATCAACATACAAAAAAATCTGTTGTGTTCTATATACTAACAATGAACTATCAGAAGACAAATGAAGAAAACAATCCCATTCAGAATCGCATCAAACAGAATAAAATCAGCCAGGAATAAATTTAAGCAAGGAGATGAAAGACCTATACACTGAAAATTATAAGACATTGTTGAAAGAAACTGAAGAAGACACACGAAATGGAAAGATATTCCATGCCCATGGATTGGAAGGATTACCATTGTTAAAATGTCTGTACTACCTAAAGCAATCTATAGATTCAATGTAATCCCTATCAAAATTCCAATGGCATTTTCACAGAAATAGAACAAAAAACTCCTAAAATTTGTATGGAACTACAAAAGATTCCGAACAGTCAAAGCGATCCTCAGAAAAAACTACAAAGCCAGAGGTATCATACTCTCTGATTTCAAACTATACTTCAAAGCTACAGTAGTCAAAGCAGTATGGTATTGGCAGAAAAACACAAGAGTCAATGAAACAGAGTTGAGAGCCCAGAAATAAACTTAACTCACATACAGACAACTAATTACGACAAAGAAGCCAAGAACATACAATGGAGAAAGGAAAACCTCTTCAGCAAGTGGTGTTGGGAACACTGAACAGCCACATGGAAAAGAATAAATTTAGACCACTATCTTATATCTTAAACAAAAACTAACTCAAAATGGATTAAAGACTTGAATATAAGAACTGAAACTATAAAATGCAAAGAAGAAAACAGGCTGGAAGTTCATTTACACTGGTCTTAGAAATGTTTGTGCGAACTTGACTCCAATGGCAATAGAAACAAAAGCAAAAATAAACAAATGGGACTAGATCAAATCAAAAAGCTTCTGCATGGCAAAGGAAACCACTGACAAAATGAAAACGTAACCAACTGAATGGGAGGATATATTTACAAATGATATCTCCCATAAGTGGTTAATATCCAAAATATATAAAGAACTCATAAATCTCAACAACAAAAATCCAAACAACCCAATTAAAAAATAGGCAGAGGATCTGAATAGACATTTTCCCAAAGACATACAGATGGCCAATAGGCACGTGACAAATGTTAACATCATTAATTAGGAAAATGCAAATCAAAACTACAATGAGGTATCACCACACACCTGTTAGAATAGTTATTACCAAAAAGACAAGAAATAAGTGTTGGAGAAGATGTAGAGAAGAGGGAACACTTGTACACTGTTGGTGAGATTATAAATTAGTGCAGCCACTATGAAAAACAGTATGGTGAGTCCTCAAAAAAATAACAATAAAACTACCATATAATCCAGGTATTCCACTTCTGGGTCTTTATTTACCCAAGGAATACAAAAATACTAATGAGAAGATGTATACGTTCTATGTTCTATGCAGGATTGTTCACAATAACCTAGATATGGAAACAACTTAAGTGTCCATCAATGGATAAATGGATAAAGAAGATGTGTGTACACACACACACACACACACACACACACACACACNTTCCTTGTCCATAAAACAAAGATAGTAATAACTGTCTCACAGGGATGTTGGGAGGATTAAATAGGTTAATTACATGTAGAATGTTTACAACAGTGACTGGTACAGCAATTATTCAATAACCATCAGCCAGTATCATATATGCTAATTAAATTACAAAGCCACTTTCTCCCCCTTTTCCATTACTTGAGGATCTATAAAACATTGTTCTTACAATTAGAAATGAGTAAGGGCTAAAATGAGTAATTTTATTCCTAAAGTAAGTGAATAAACATTTACTTAGTTTCTATACATGCAAGGGGCAGTCTAGGTACTATGGGGAGAGGGTAGATCTAGCACACAAGGAGAAACTACTGTACCATGATTTTGTACCATAATCACTTGAGAAAGGTTGATGTGGGTCCAGACACCTGTATGTTTAGTTTAAACTCGCCAGTTGATTTTGAGATCCCTTGGTATAGTGATAAAAATTATAGTCTTTGTAGTCAGAAAGACCTTCACTGGAGTCCCAGGTCTACCAATATATAGCTATGAGACTTTTATGAACCTCAGGTTTCTCATTCTTTTAAGGTTTAAATGAGATTATGTGGGACTAATGCTCTTAAAAGGCCATGAAACTACTTGGTTAGGTGTAATACATATTAAACATGGACTTTTGTGACAAATTTTAATCAAATCTAGTTAGAATGCATAGCTCTCTAATAGGGCTATTTGTGGAAATTTCCCCATTTATACAGGTAGTTAGGTGGACTTGATTAAATTGCAGTGTCTCAATCCTTGGTTTCCATACTTAAGAAGTTGCTTCATAGAACTATCCTGTTAGCAAGTGAACAGGCAAAATGGATTATTTCAAACCCAGGATGCATTATCCCGCTCTCTCATCAACTTATAAATGGTACTCAAGGTTTTGCTATTAATATAAATAAAAATGTACCAATAAAAACTGATATGCCCTAAAATATAGTTAAAATACTGTGCATATGCAATGACAACTAAAGTGGAATAACCTTTTTCTACTAATTATTGTTAAATATATTGGAATGTATCAAACACTTAAAAATACTTAATCCTCTATCTATCTATCTATCTATCTATCTATCTATCTATCTATCTATCTATCTCTGACATGGCCTCCTTATTGACTTGGCCAAGTTCACTGGCTAAACTCCAAATGACAAAAATCTCAACAGGGACAAAGAGGAGGAACGGAGAAACACTAATCCCAAAGGGAGAGGTGAAATGTGGCTGAGTAAAGGTAGATAAATATCTTTTGGGTAAAAATAAAGGAGGAAGGTAGAAGATTCTTAAATATAGCCCTTATTTTATTTATTTAAAACATTATTTTTAATAGAAAGTACATTTGTAATATTAAAAAATGAAAAAAGGTACAGAGGGCAAACTTTCACTCCATTCCTGTTCCCCATTTTATGCACTCCCATCCCATAAGTAAACACTGTAATTACTTTTGGAGGATCTTTCAAGATGTATTATTATTCTTTTTAGAGTGTGGCATCTGTTAGTTACCTTCTAGTATTTGTTATTTGTTCTCCCTTCCTCCACAGTAACTATCCCCTGAATTTTTCTTTCAATCACCTGGATTTTAGCTGGATACATGGTCACCCCAACCAAAGGCTTTTTTTTTTTTTTCAGGCCCTCTTTTCCAGTTACAAACGATCATCTAAGCTATGGCCAATGAGAAGTGACCAGTACAATATCCAGGGGTGTCCTTAAAGGGCGAATTTCACATCTCCTCTTCTCCTTTTCTATTCTGTCTGGGACATGGACATGGTGGTGAGCCATCTGAGATCATGCACATAAGTGCAATGTCCCAGGGATGGCAGGGCAAGAAAGAAGTAACCTGGGTCCTTGTATCATCTATGGGGCAGAGAACTGCATGCGATCACTAACTGCCTACTTTTAAACCATCATGCATGAGTGAAAAAAAGTTCATGTTATTTGTCTTAGTTTTCTATTGCTGTATATAACATAGCACAAACTTAGTGGTTTAAAAAAGCACCCATTTAGTAGCTCACAGTTCTGTAGTTTAAAAGTCTGAGCACAGTGTGACTGAGTTCTCTGCTCAGGG
>NW_017731498.1:2034331-2044870 GCF_001890085.2 Hipposideros armiger
AAACATGTTATAAACCAGTGTTACCTCAATTTAAAAATGTAAGATATGGCATAAGATATTAGCATTGCTATGAATACTTAAACATTTGAAAACTGGTGGAAACTTGTTGAATGTAATTTACACTAGCCCATCCTCATTTCATATATCTGCAAAGTAATGGCCAGAATTTATCTACCCAAAGATATAGAATTATAAAGTTTTAGACTTGTGAAGAACCTTAAAAGGCATTAACTCCAACCATCCACTCAAAGAAATTAAAGCTCCTCTCTAATTAACAGCACCACGAAGTGATGAGCCAGCATATGCATTGCCACCTATAAAGATGAATGGAGACCTGACTGCTCCTGAGCCTCTTTGACAGCTGTTTATTACAAAGTTCTTCCTCACACTGAGCTAAATCGGTTTTCCTATAACTCTCACCCACTGGTCCTAGAACCCAGGTTGCCTTCCTGCTGTATCTGTACTTTTAACAATACACCATTAATTCATTCACATATTTTGTTATTTCCTTAAAGTTTTATTGTTGTGAATTTAGGAAAAAAGTTATATGCATAATATTTCATGCTGCTGGTTATATTAACTAGCAAAAAGTTATAGTGACCACGATATATAAGACAATAAATATTTAACTTCTAATACATTTCAGAGGTATTTTTAATATCAAAGCTCCGACATACATAACAAGAGTCATGGGGGCTGAGGTGTAGTTTGTATACATGTCTCAGGGATTCCAGGATATCAGAGCAGGTCTCTAGGAGTCTTACTTGCATGACAACCCCATCTTTTTCTCCCTTCCACCACAAAGACATCCTGGGGAAAACAGCTTTGATTAGATCTCATGGGTCTAAGAATTCAGACTAGAACACACAGAAGAATAAGACAAGGGAATCCTACTTTGGGAGGGCAGAGAACTTACTCTGAGATAAAAGTTGGGATTAATGGGATACAGGGCTTATAAAGAATTTAACAAAATATTGTATTTATTAATGATCTCAAAATCATCTGGCTGAGTCCAGGGGACTTGCTAAAAAATGCTCTGCAGAGGAGATGGCAAATATGAAAGAGCAGACTAATTGCAGGAGGGAGGACAGACATCTGGTTATTCTCACCATGATCCCAGAACACACAGAGGACCAAAGTGGTACTTACTAGTTGGGACAAACTTTGCCTTAACTTCAAAACCCCCTATAATGGCACGAAGAGTCAGACTCAGGGGCATGAGGTGACAAGGTGAGAGCAGAAAAGCAGTGATGAACAGCAGCAGCAAAGAGAAGAAAAATGGGAAGAACAGAGGTCCTGATGGTAGCTGCCCAGAAGCAACAGTACTAGTCGCTTCTTGAATGAGGTGACAGTAGAAGCAACAAGGGCCAAATAACCCCCCACTGGCCAACTGAAAAGTGACACTAGCAGCAACAATGGTAAGAAAACAACAGTAACTCCTGAGAAGTTGGTCAGAGTCACTTGGAAGCCAAAAGGAAAGCAGCAAGACTTGGGAGGTGGGGTTTGATGGGTGAAGGGGCTCAGAATCAGCACACTCTGGGATTATTGGTTAGGTTCTTGGCTTCCCTAAGTAAGGTAAGATATGAAAAAGCAAGGGTAATACCTCTCAACAAACTTGAATTCACCTTGACACTGATTTTACACATTAGCATCAAATCATAAGAAAATAAGCAGAAACCCAGGATCTGGTCAAATGATCAACATCCAGGCGTTATCTATGGCTCACTGTTTACATACTTAAGTTATCATTTCTATACTACTCCACAGTCTTAACTGGTGCTCATAATGAAGACTCAGAGACACTAAAATATCCCTACGTATAAAAGTATATTTTTAGTATAAAGGAGTTAAGGTAAAAAAGTATACCAATATACTTAAAAATATTTTAGCAGTTAATTTTAATAAATACTGATAGCATGCCTACTAAGCAAAAGGCATTATTTTAGCACATGGAATTAGAGATGAAAAATACAATTTCTGTTGTTAAAGACAACAAAATTGAAGGAAGCTAATATTCCTCGAACACTAGTAAAGTAAGGTTTTATGTACCAAGATAAAGACAGCGTCATTATTCCTGCCCCTATAAAGAATCAGACGTTTAGTGGAAGTTTCTGTCCCAAGTGTTTATTTCATTAGAAAGGCGAATAAACTTACTAGTTGGCATCATGTTTATAGGCCTATTATGAGCAATAACCATTCACTAGTTCAATTACTTTATAAAATGTGCCTGTGCACAAAAATACTCGTTAAATTTAAGACTCTCATTCAAAGTATTCATCCCCAGAATTAACTAAAGAGATCTCAGTCTAATTAATAGGTTATTTTGGAATCAAAGAATCTTTAGTTAGAATGAATGTTGGCACTTACTCAATCAAACTTCTATGCAAAAATTACTTTTATAAAATCATCTAACCAGTGCATGGGCACATATAATGCTGGGACTCTGGCTAACAAGGCAATGACTCCATTTTTATACAGCCATAATTGTTGGACAGTTCTTCCAGTGGATCAAAATTTGCTTCTCTGTAACTCTCACCCGTTAGTTTGAGGTCTGCCATCTAAAGGCGCAGAAAACAGTGTCTTCCAAGTCACAGCTCTTTCTTCTAGGTTATATATCCTTCACATATTTTTATAGTCTTTTATAATAATGATTTCATGATTCAGTGCTCTCCTTAGTTACCTTCCTGAGTTCAAGCTCAGTTTATCAATACTTCCTTTAAACATGTTAAAAGGATACCATCTAACCATAGTAGTAACACCATCTGTTTTGAACTTAATTTGTTTTTGCAGTCTAAGATTTTATTTGTTTTCACTTTGCAAATGAGATTCAATAGGTGACTCATATTTAGCTCTAGCTCTACTAAAATAAAGTTAAGTCCTCCACTCTTGCATGTAGTGGACTCTGTCCACTTGTTTTGGTGCATAGAATCTGAAGCCCCTTTATGCACTGGAGGAGTCACCTTGGTATGCGGTAAAGACCACTGCTCCTACAGGTGCTGATAACCTAGGAGGCAGCGTTGGGGAGCCACAAGATTGCTGGTGCAGAAGTGGTTTCTGTGCTGGAAGTAAGTAATACCAAGTTCTCAGTGAAGAAACAGCAAGAGTACAATCCTGGTATTGATGATGACTTCCTGATCAGACCAGTTCTGTAGCATGGTTTGGGGGCACTGGTCCTGAAGTTTAGTTCTGGTCTAGTTCTCTAGTCCTCCCAAAGACCCAGCAAGACATCCAATATCATTTTCTTAAAGTAATATACTTAAAATTTTTTTGAAACTATTACAACTTACAAAAAATGTTGCATGTCCAGAGGCACAAAGAACTTTCTTTCCTAAACCATTTGAAAGATGCTGACATGATAGCCTATCACCCATGGGATACTTTTGTATGCATTTCCTATAAATAAGAACATTCTCTGATATAACAACACAACCATCGAAACCAGAAAATTAACATTAATACCTTATCACCACCTGTTACAGGTTGAACTGTGTCTACCCAAAAAGATATATTTAAGTACCAGTACCTCAGAATGTGACTTTGTTTGGGGATAGGGTCATTGCAGATATAATTAATTAAAATAAAGTCATGCTTGAGTAGAGTGGGTGCCTAATCCAATACAGTATCCTTGTAAAGAGACAGACGTGTGAAGACAAAGAGACACAGGGAGAAGGTCATATGAAGATGGAGACAGAGACTGGTATGATGCATCTACAGGCCATGAAATCCCGAGGATGTCTGGCCATCACTGGCAGCTAGGAGAGAGGTATGAATTCTTCCTCAGAAAGAACCCATCTTGGACTTCTAGCTTCCAGAACTGTGGAACATTGAATTTCTGTTGTTTTAAGCCACCCAGTTTGTGGTACTTGTAATTAGAAACTAATAAACCATCTAATTTTAAAACCCCAGTCAAGACTCACCAGTTGTCCTAATAATGTGCTTTCTAGGAAAAGGATCTAGTTCGGAATCACGTATTGCATTTAGTTGGCATGTCCTTTTATTCTATCAGTCTGAATAGTTCCTCAGTCTTTTCTTGACTTTCATGATCTCGACTTCTGAAGATTATAGGTTATTTTGTAGAATGTCTTTGATTTGGGTTTGTCGACTGTTTCCTTGTGTTTAGATTCAGATTATATATTTTTGGCACAAATATCGCAGAACTGATATCCTGTTCCCAATGCATCATATCAGGTAGCACACAATTTTAATTTCTGCCATTACTGATGACATGCAATTTATTATTTGATTAACGTAGTCTGCCAGGCTTCTCCACTGTAGTTATTTTTTTTCCCTTTAATTAGTTAAGTATTTTGTGGGACGGTACTTTGAAACTATGTAAACAGTCAGTTCTTTTTTTCCATTAAACTTTCGATGTATATAGTGGGTTGTTGGAAAAGTCATGACGTATTTTTTCTATGTTTTTCGTTGCAAAAATGCGTCATGACTTTTCTGACAACCCAATATTTATTATATGTATTTATTTACTTATATTTGTATAGACTCATAGTTTCCTATTTTATTCAGTAGGCTCTAATCCATTTCTATCATTATTTTGATGCTCAAATCGTGCATCAGATTTTGTTAATGAAAGCTCCTTCAAGTTGGCTACTATGTTCTGACATACCTCCATCCATTTTTGAGCCCTTCCTTCTTTCTGGGGTAACGGTATGTTCCAGTCACATGTTCCTGCTCTAGACATTGAATCAGAAATGTCTGATTTTTCTGATTCAGTAGCCACAGGATTCATTCCAGTTTCCTCACTTTCTACATCTGAAACTCCTTCTCTGATAGTAAGAAACTGGGATCTCCTAACTCTTAATATAACTGTTTCTTTGATTACTTCCCAGTATTATGTAATCAATCTTTCCTCTCTGCCACCATTCCCACCCCAGGCAGAGGTTCCTCTAAGCCCACAGTCTCCTCACACTTGGTGACCGTTCTAGTGTGGATATAAGGCTCTGACTTCCCATGTTGAGCCCATCCTCACTCGCCAAATATGGATGTTATCGTCTCCTTGGCTCCATGTGGTCACACATAAGCTTAACATCCTGTGCTGGGCTATCCACTCTGCTTTTGTGTATATTCTCTTCTCACCACGTTTAAGCTCTGTCTCCCCATACCAGGCCATTCTACCCCTCAGCCTACCATGTGGACTACATACATCCTTACTCTGCTTAGCCTCTGATTATCCATACCAGACCACTCTTCTATGGGGGTGCATGCCCTCCTCACCCCACTCAGGCTCTCATTTCCTATGCTGGGTTGCCCCCATTGAGTGGATGGGGGTTTCCTTGGGCCTTGATACCTCCTGCCATGCCATGGGGCTCCCCTCCTCACCACGTTCAGGATGATTCTCCTTGCTGGGCCCCACCTCCTATCTCCATGTAGACAATATCCTCCTCACCTCTTTTGGGTTCTGACACCTCAACCTAAGTCACCTCTCACCCTGTGAATGCCCTCACACTGCTTGGGCTCAGACTCTTCGTAACAACTGCCTCCCCTACATGGACACTTTCATCACCCTGCTGGGGCTATGACACCCCATGCCAGGCCGTCCCTCTGTGCGGCTGCCCTCCCCATTTGGCAGCAAGCTATCCTCTGTGTGGATATTTTATATGACTTAGGCTCTGACTCTCTACTCCAGACCACCCACAGTATATGAACGATCTGACCCTGCTGGCTCCAACAACCCTGTCAGGCTACCCCCCCACCCCTCCACCGATGGCCTCCTCACTGTTGATCTCTGACTCTCTATATCAGTTGTCCTCACATGTGAATGCTCTCACCTTATTTAGACACTGAAGCCCTGTGCTGAGCCACCTCACTGTACTGCTGACTTCCTCGTCCTACTCAGATACTTATATCCCACACCATACCCTCCTCAGCCTGCTTACACTCTGAGTCCCTGTACCAGGCTCTCTCTTAAAAAGAGTGAGGTGTATTTCTTCTTTGATTAAATCGAGTGGACAGCCCAGATAAATGGGGGTTACCATAAGTCCTGGTTTGCCTGGGACAATCTTGGCTGACACCAGTTGTCTTGGGAGTAATTGCTAGTGTCCTCTTTGACTCTCAGAAGTATCCTGGGTTGGATGATAGAGCATATGGTCGCCCTATATCTAACATGCTTTTTTCAAATGAAAGCAACAACTATTGTTTAGTACCCAATGTATGGAAGGCCAACAACTGAAGGGAATATAAAGAAATGTAAGAAATGGTATCTATCCTCAAAGTGCTTAACACTTAGTTGAAGAGGCTGAACAAACATTTCAAGTTAAATATACAAAATTGAAATGGCTTTTAAAATATAACTAGAAGAAATTTTACAAGAATGTGCATAGTTACTTGCTAAATGAATGGCACAATAACTGGTATAACAGGGTTTCACAGGAGATGGGGGTAACTTTCTACTAAACAATCAACAACACAGCACTCAACATCACCATTTATTGAGCACCTATATATGCCAGGTCTGGTTTAGAGAGCTTTACATGTAGATTAGTTAACCCCAATTATCCTATGAGATGTACTATTATTTCACAAGGATGGGAATTTCACTGATGAGAAATGTACCTGATAGAGGTTAAATACCACATGAAACCTTATACAGCTAGTAAGTGACAAAGTCTAATTAAAAGCCAGTGACCTATTTATTGCTCTCGTTTTTCCACAGGGTGGCAGTTTTCAACTGGAAGTAATTTTGCCCTTCTGGGGACATTTAGTGATATCTAGAGACATTTTTGTTTGTCATAAATGTGTGTGTGGGTGGCTAGTAAGTAGTGTGAAGGAATGCTCACTAAAGACTTCACACAAAAAAACTTTTAAAGATAAGATCTGAGCTCAGTCTTGAAGCACTCAGTAGCATTTGGGTAGACTGGGGGATGGTGGTGATAAGGGCGAATTCTAGATAAGGATAGTACACAAAGCACAAAACAGGTTCAAGAGATAGCGAATAAGTCAATTTACCAAGATTGAAGTAAAACAGTATTGAAGGGTAAGTGGGAAGAAAGACTAGAAAGACAAAATGATCTTTTAAAAAAGACTAAGGAACCTCAGCTGGATTCACTGAAGATTTCTGAGCAGGGGAGTGACATGAACAATATAATATTATGTAACATTAATCAAGAAACCAGGGCAAAGAGACGAATTAGGATGCTACCGCAACAGTTAAACCATAAGGTAATTCAGAGTTTGTGCCTTCGTGTGGTGGTATTGAGACAGAAAGGAAGAAACCACAAGCATATACACTTTTATGTATCATAAATTTTTATCTTGCCTCAGAAAATAATAAATTACTATTCTTACCTGTAATGCACTGAAACTGTCCATCTTCTCTTCTTATTGTAAATGCTTCCCCTGGGTTAACTTGTACCAGAATAACCTTAAAATAAGGGGAAGAAGTATTAATCAAAACAACAATAGAGCAAATTAGTATATCAAGGTATTAAATGTTGCTAGTAAGAAAGAAGATGTGAGCTATCTAACCATATGAAACTGGGAAGGAAAATGGAGATTACACATTTGTTAAAAAAGTATTTCATTTTTTCTAGAGGTCAGACTTAAGCCAAAAGTAAGTAACTAAAAAAAGATAGTAGCAAACTTTTATTGGAAAGTCAATAAACTTCATTCTGAAACAAAGATGGGAGTCAAACCACAGAATATTTGGGTCATCGATGCTTAGTTCATCTGTTGTTAATTGCGTTTTTTAAAAATAAAGTTTAAATTTATAGGTAGAGCATGAGATGAGCATACCTGAATTACTACTATGACATCTCAAATTATATTTGAGAATGTGTTAAATCAATCCCACAATTTAGTTTTCTTTTCATTATATAGGTAATATATTAATCTTATGACATTTGAAAAACAAAAACGAGGTCCTCCTATCCTAAGACAAGCACTGTTAATATTCTGATACATTTCTTAGTCTTTTTTTCCCTCTACATATAGGCTTCATTTTTACCCCTTAAATACAGATATATAAGCTAGATCTCCAATTCTTTATCTTTTTCTAGTTTAATATTATAAAAAGACTTTTCCATGTTATTACTCAAAGTATTTAATCAAATGACTAGACCATAAATCACTTCACCATTCTCTTACTTTAAGGAATTTAGGTAGTTTTCAATTTTCCCAATAAACAATGTAGAACTGAGCATTTTTGGTATGTAGCTTTCCCCTCTATAATTAGTATTGCTCCCATATATGATATATTCCCAGAAATAGAATTCTTGCTTCTGTTGCTGAACTGTTTTTTTTTTCTTTTCTCATGGTAACCATTTTAATCACAAGGTGTTAACATACAGATTAACATAAACTTCAGATATCATGAAAATATGTTCCATAAAATTCAGAAATAATCGGTATCAGTGAAACCGGAGCAAGCATTATGGAGACATCAACGCACTGGATGGAACTCTTCAAGAATTTCACCATAAACTTTATCTTTTTCAGGAAAATCCTCTGGATGTAATTTTATATATGCAAACATATCATGGTCTCTCACAGCATACATATAGTCTTGATGTTTCAAAAAGTAATATCCAATAAAAATGAAGGAAGTAACATATAGAAGCTGGCGATGCAAACCCGCCGTCATCACCAGCCTCCGCTGGATCGCGTTATCAAGCAGGCCGGAGCAGTAGCCCAAGAAGCGGAGGCAAACGAGCCTTGGGTCGGTCAGCTTGGACGGGCAGGCTCCGGGCCTCATCCGGCAGGAACCATAAGGGCACTCAGCTCGTCCGTCCACTCATCATGATGATGCCGTTCCTACTTTGAACTGCTTTTTAAAAGGGTTTTACTGATTCATATTCCCCCTCGTAGTCTATAAGAACACCTTTTTGCCCTATTTTCTGCAACTCTGGAAAATCATAGTTTTAAAATCTTTGTTACCATGATAGATGAAAACAATATATTACTATTTTCTAATTTATACTTGATTATTAATAAGGTTAAATGCTATCTTTATATTTGTCACTAGCTCTTTTGTAAACTGACAGTTTATGTCATCTTACCCATTTCTCTTTTGGGTTCTTAAGCGTTCTTAGTGATTTGTGACTTCTTTGCATATTAATAATATTGTACTACATTATGCTGCAAATATTTTCCCATTTTGTTTTCTCCTTAATTTCTAAAACAATTATTTTCTTGCAGCTAATTTATCTATTTTTGCCTTTGTGAGCATTTTTTCTTTTTTTTTTTTAAACTTTATTGGGGAACAGCCATGGGAATTGGTTACATATTGCTTTCATGCTACAATGGCACAGTTGACTCTTTTAGGAGGGCACAGCTCACAGTGGCCCATACAGGGACTGAACCGGCAACCTTGGTGTTATCAGCACTGCGCTCTAGCCAACTGAGCTAATGGGTCACCCCTGTGAGCATTTTCTACTACTTCTATATTTAACTCACAGTTGGCTATCAAGTACTTGAAATATGGCTAGTCTGTATTGAGATGTGCTGCAAGTGTAAAATACATACTGGTTTTCAAAGACTTAGTACAAAAACACTAACAATGTAAAATACCTTAATTTTTATACTGATTACATGCTGAAATAATATTCTAAATATACTGGGTTAAATAAACGTTATTACAATTAATTTTACCTGTTTTCCCTTTTTTAATGTGGTTACTAAAATTTTTTAAATTACTTATGTGCTTGTATTATACTTCCATTGGATAGTGCTGACCTAGAGGTTTGATAAAAATACGAGTTTCTATTTTCTAGTTTTTAGATAATTTAATTGCTTATATTTAGTTCTTTAATGCATCTAAAATTTATCTGGAGAAGATTCAAAAAAGTATCCTTCCCTAGAGAGCTAAACAATACGATTTGCTAAATTTAAGATATGTCCTTTCAGCACACAACATACTCTGGCCTGTCTCATCCATACCACTATTTTGGCAAAAGAAGCTTTGGAAATGTTTTATTTTAATCATTTTAAACACCGTAACTTCAGAACTATGTTTTCTAATGGTGTGCCTCAACCACCACTCTTCTTGTTCAAATATTCTTTTGATACTGACTGGTGATAAGAGAAGGAAAGTGCTACCAGAGCACACAGGACCAAGTATCTCAATTAGCCTGTTATCTGAGCATGTGTGTGTACATATGTGCACGTATGCATGTTTCCATGTGTAATTTCTTTCTAGAGAATGCAAAATTCAAGCTGAGTCCTGAAGGCTGAGCAGGAACTAACTTGGCAAGAAGAATGGGAAAGCCTTTCTGGTAAAGAGAAGCGCAAATGCGAAGCTCCAGGAAAGGCAGTGTCACAAACAGCTTATCATATTCAATGAACAAAAAGAAAAAAAAGTTCAATAGTTCTAATGGTTGGAGCATGGGGCGAGAACACTGGAAAAAACGTGGAAAATGCAGGGAAAGATACACACAAGCCAGGTTCTGAAGGGTCTTGTGAGCCATTTTAAGGGCAATGAAGAGTATTACTTAAGCAGGTAGTGCTACGGAGGATTACCCTGGGGGCAGGGATTAAAAAGTACAAACTGGGGCTGGCGGAGTGGCATATTGGTTAAGAGCTGGCTTGGGA
>NW_017731498.1:2046265-2095094 GCF_001890085.2 Hipposideros armiger
AAAAAAAATTTTTACTTGGGGAAGGAACTAAGATTCAAAAAAAGCAGGATAGTAGAAAAAGACATCTTTGGAGTGAGGAAGGAAAGAGGACCAAGGGGCACACACACCAGACATCGGCAAACCTGATACGAACACCTCTAAACAAACAAAGCATACTGCTTGGGAAAAGTTAGAGCTGAATAAGACCTGAGATACCATTTAGTCTAATCCAGATTTATTTTTTAAAAAGTGAACTATATCATATCTGATTATTGCTATGACTGGGAAAAAAACCATTCAAAACCATTCAAACAATTGTTCTCTTACATAGTCCACTTCTAGTGCACTTTAAAACTGAATTTATAGAAACTAAACACTTTAAGTACGGCTAATTCAAATGAACATTTATTATAAAAAATATAGAACTTAAGTACCACCTTGAAATCTGACCTACTGAATGAAAGTGCCAAAATTTATTTGTTTTGTCTGTACAAATAAACTTTATTGAAATGTCCTAAGGCATAATTATTAATATTTGCATATATTTTAATGGAAACATAGTAATAAGTGAACAATATTTTAAAAACATAACCACCTAGGTATAAATTATATCTACTATCTAGTATTCAATTGCGATTAATCATTGCTCAATATAACTGAAAATATTCTTTTGCATTTCAAAGATAATACAAAATTTTTTGGTCATCTGTTTCAATTTTACTTAATTGCTCTCAGTCTAAGATCTTTACATGTAAAATAAGAATAAGAAAAACAGCAATCTTACACCTGACCCACAGCACCATTCAAGTGTATTAGATGAGAAGATAGATGTGCACTAGATGAAAGAGAATACATCTTAGAATCACCCTGGGAATTTTTCCAAATACTGTATATATATATATTATCCAGAGAATGAGAAGTCTGGTATTTTTAATCTAACCGGAATCTTAGGGAAATAATCAGTTTTCTAACGTAATTACTCATAATTTGTTAAGGTGGCCATCAGAAAAATTATGCTATTATTTATTGCTCCAGAAAGTATCACTACTTTAAATCCTAAAGAATTAGGTAAAAGGTATAAGGTTAGTGCTAATATTCTAAAATCTCTAAAGGAAACAATGGAAAAAAAACTAAGTTATAAGGGATTTGTTGTATGCAGTTAACAGAAATTTAACCTCTTGAATTTAAGAATTGTTTTGTTTTTTAAAACTTTATTTTTTCAGTTACAGTTGACATTCAATATTATTTTTTATTAGTTTCAGGTGTACAGGAGGGTGGTTAGATATTTATACAATTTATGCAGTGGTTTCCAGATTACTCTAGTAACCACCTAGCACTATACATAGTCACTGCAACATTATTGACTATATTCTCTGTGCTGTACTTTACATTCCAGTGACTATTTGTAACTATCAAAATTTGCATTTCTTAACCCCTTTACCTTTTTCACCCAGTTCCCGAATCCCCCTCCCCTCTGGCAACTATCAGCTTCTCTGTATTTTAGGAAGTAATTTTAAAGTTTGTTTCTACAAAACTCTAACAGTTTAAATTGTTTATTTTGGGGGATATATACTTAATTGTAAAACATTTAAGGATATATTTATTTCTAAAAATATTCACCTATATTATTATAAAATATAATCTATGAAAACAAAATATAGTCGTTGAAAACATTTAAAAAAAATTTGCAGACAGCATCAATCTTGCAGATATTTTTCTCCTCTCCAAAGGACATGCAACTTACATTCTTCACTGTATATTAGGACTGACATTAAGATAGATCTGAGGAGAAGAAGGTAAGGACCTCATTACTCTATTTCTGAAACTATTAGAGGTGTTAGCAGACAGAGCAAGAAAACCAACCCAGAAATCAAAAACATGTTCATGCTTTCCAATATTTGCAAATGTATTATCTTGGCTACATTAGTTGGTTAAGGCTGCCATAACTAACTACTTTTGACTGGAGTGCTTACACCGAATTTGTTCTTTCACAATTCTGGAAGCTAGACGTTTGAGATCAAGATGTCAGATGGGTTGGTCTCCTCTGAGGCCTCACTCCTTACCTGGTAGATGGACATATTCTGCCTGTCTTTTCACATCATCTCCCCTCTATGTTTGCCTGTGCCCTCATATCCTCTTATTATAAAAACACTAGTAAAAGGGAAACTCCTATTGGATTAGAACCCACACTAATGACTTCATTTTAGTTTAATTACCTCTAAATATTCCATCTCTACATAGTCACATTCTGAGGTACTCGGTGTTAGGACAGATTTCAACATATGAATTTTGGGGTGAGGTAGGAAAACACAATTCAGCCCATAACAGTACCCCTCAAATTACAGAAAGCACATGAACAAAATTGTCTGGAATGCCTAATCCTTTTCCCCCTTCCTTATCCTATTGCTTCTTCGTGCTTGCTTAAGGGTCCAACTTAATGAGAATAACAATAAAAGGGAAAATCCTTTGGGCCTTATACCCTTGAATAATAGTTAACACACCTTTAGCAATGTAATTTCCAATCCATAGTTGAAGGCCTTCAAATTTACTCAGTACTCATGGGATTGTTGTGATAACTAAAAGAGTTAACATAGCTCAAGTGCATGGGATAGTGACTGACATATATTGTATTATAGTAAGCGCTACTCTTATGTACATGTTAGCCGTTATTGTAAGCACTGTATGTGTAGCTCTTAGCGTTCTTCTTAGTATTGTATTATCAGTGTAGACCCATTGTTTTGAGGATTTGCCCCTAGCCTAGCAGAAGTAGACCAATTTACATGAGAGAGAGATAATATACCCAGAATACAATGTTTATGAGATTTCTCCTAAACTGGTCTGGGGCCTACCTGCTTCTTATTTTCCATATTTTTCTGTACTGATCACCGCTGGCTTTCCAGCTATCCATCTGCTCTACTCCTTTCAATCTAGTGTTCCATGGTCAATGGCTTCATCTTCATTTCCTGGTCTCTGACCTTTTTACTATTCTCTAGCATGGTATTTGATTCAGACTTAATTTCTGCTGACATTTTCTATGATGAGCCTCTAAGAATGAGGACTTAGCGTGTGAACAAAGAATTTCTTCTTAAAATAATTCTACTCATCCTTCAGGATGCTGAAACCCTAAAACAGGGTTAGATTATGCCTATCTTAGGGCCCACTTTGTACATCCTTCTATTATAACACTCAGCATGTAACTATATTCAGTTGTTTACATGTTGTCACATTCATTACACAACATGAGCCCTTCATAAGACTGCAATTTATTTTTATAGTTACAGGGGCAACAGAAGTTGAACAAATGTTTGCTGAATTAACTACTGTCCATATCTAAATAACTCCTAAATCTTTTCCTCTGGCTTTGTGACCAGGTATAGTTGATAGAACTTTGAGATAACAGAAATGTTCTGTATTTGTGCTGTCTGATAATAGCCTCCAGCTACATGTGGCTATACATGTGGTCTGTGTGTGTTCACAAATGTAACTAAGCATTTCAAATGTGATTAGCGAGAACGATAAACTGAATTTGTAATCTTATTTAACTAAATAGTCACACGTGGTTAATGGCTACCATATTAGACAGTATAGCTCTAGATTCCCCAAGCTCCAAAATTACATTTCCAACTACTTTCTGGATTTATTCGCCTTGATAAACTGCAGGCACCTCAATCTTATTATGTCTAAAATTTGAACTCATTATCTGAGTTTCCTGAGAAATTAAGCTGGGAAATTCATTTTACCTGATATACTATCAATTCACAAACAAGTCTGAATTATTTATACATCAAAGTGTTATTAAATTGACTTGATTATAAGAACTTTGACTCAAGCTTTGTCTGTACTTCACTAAATCCCGTCAGTCTGTTGATGGGCTGGCTGATATATTTCAGTTGAAGTCTAAATAGTGATTAATGTTTGTAAATAAAAGAACAATGATCAAACTAATGAATATGAGTTTAGTTTTTAGTCCTATGAAGGATAATTTGAAACTTAAACATATATGCTTGATACCAGCATATGGACAAACAAGTGAGATCTATCAATCATTCACCCATTTAATTAATTATCTGACAAACAATTAATGAGCAAATACAATATGTTAGGCACTGTTTACAGAGTTTGGGATACAAGAACGAATCAGTAAGGGAGACAGTTATAGTCAATTACAATACTGAGAAGAGTACATACAGGATATGTGATAATTAGAAAATACTTTAAAAAATTTTTTCTGCTTAAGTTAATTTGTCTTCATAACTGCTTTATAAAAATAAAAGCATTGTGACAGAAAAATAATGGATTTGGAATCAGGCAATTCTATGTTCAAATCTTAGTCTTATTACTTACTAAATGTGTGGTTTTAGCCAATTATTTAAACTCTGTGAACTTTAGTGTCTTTTCTAAAATGTAGTGTTTCTGAAGAATAAGGGAAACACAATATGCAAAACTCCAGCACAGTACCTAACATATAGCTGACCCTCAAAAATAATTAATATTTCCTTCAAATCCAGTACAAAGCGAATCCTAATCATTGAGACCATGTGAAATATTTCACTTACTGACAAATGTAGAAAAATGAGGTAATATCCGATACATAAAAAATATACAGAGAGTGTACGCATATATGTGTATATTCAGATGTGTGTATGCATACACATGTATGTCGCTGTGTATACATATGCAACTAAGGATTTGTGTTTTCGCCTACCTCACAACGGCTTAGAAGCAGATCTATTCTTCATTCTCTTACTACCACGGAAGATAAACGTAAGGGTTGGCAACAATTAAATCTTTAGTTTCTAAAGCTAATTCTACGTATTAAAATGTCGTATTTAAATTTTTTTCCATTTAAAATAAAATTAGTTTAAAGAAAAATTATATGGACTTTTTAATAATCAGAATATCACTGCCATTCAAATTTCCAGATGTCATTATTTAGGTTTTCGTATCTTTTAATCATTTTACTATTCTTTAAAACTGGCATTCGAAATTAAGTCCAAGGCATCAAGATTACACAAGGGGATGATTACAGCACCACCAGCTAAGTTGTGTTTTACTTTGTTAACAAAGCATTTTCACACTTATTATTTTGTTCATTTTAGGATTGATTTTAAAATATGAATTCACTGTTCATACAGATTATACTAGAATGATAACATACCCCCTTAACACAAACACTCCTAGTATGAACTGCCCTACATTTGAAAATGAACTAATATATCTTTTAATAAAAATTACATTATGTTTAAAGAGTAAAAGTTTATCTTAAATGCTGACAGTTCTCACAGAATAAGTTGTCTTACATAAATTGCATCAATATATTGAAAGGAATTCATTATTCTCATTAAAACACAAGTTTTTATATTGAGATTTAGAATTAATATAATAAATATTGAGACTAGATAACATTTTACAAAATAACAGGATCAAAAGAAGTTGCTGAAGTAATTCTAAGTTTTGAAAGTTTTATGATGACAAGTTATATGGATAACAAATAGTATTAGGTTATTTTGAATTTAACAATAAGTTATCCAAATGAAAGGTGTTTGTGTATGTGTATGAAATACATTCATTTCAAACATATTAACAAATAAACTAAATACAATTAGTGAGAATATTCTTTAAAGATAAATGCTAATTAGTGCCTATAAAAGAGTAATGGTTTTTTCCAGTGTTTTACAATAGTCTGTATCAGGGGTTGGAAAACTTTTGAGATGGAAGAGCCGCCAGGGTCAGCAAACTGCGGCTCTTTGGTTACATATATATATATATATGGCTCTGAAGTAAAAGTGAAAATGAAAATAAAATTATCACAGTTTCACTTATAAATTTTTAAAGGATATTATTCACATAATGGTGATTATGTAANTCTTAATCATAAGCGAACTCTTAACCAACTGAGCCACTGAGCCAGCCCCTAATTTTAATTTGTTTGAGGAGCCTCCATTCTGTTTTCCATGGTGGCTACATCAATTTGCATTCCCACCAATAGTATACAAGGGTTCCCTTTTCTTCTACATTCTTGCCAATACTTATTTCTTGTTGGTCACAATTATTAAAGGAGCCAATCCTAAGCTGTTTACTCTGCTGTGCCTTTCCTGCAGAAATACCAATAATGGCTTTGGACTAAGCTTTCCTCTTGCTTCTGCTTCTGCCTCCTGACCAAAACTGATGCTTTCCCTGTGGCCTGGTGTGGTATGCTCCCTTCTTTCAGAAAACCTAAGTAAAAATTTTCTTTCAATGGCATTAGCCCCTCCATGTCATTACTCAGTCACCTTCAAAGTTAAAATCCCATAGGTACAAGTGAGACACTTACAAAATAATAACAACAATAGTAATAATAATAAAAAATTAATGAAATGGAGACGACTGATAAAGAAGGTAGATAGGCAGAATGAGTATTGAAAGATCTTCAACAAAAGTTTAAATGCATTCACTCTTTTTGGAAGGTAAATGGGTGAACGTTAGAGAAGGTAAAGTTAAATCAGAAAAGCTTAAGCACACAAGAAACCGAAATATCTGAACTTTTCTTTTGATGGTGTCAACAGTGACTAGAGCTGGGAGCATTCACTTGTACTTGAACCTCAAATTCCCTAAAGCAGGGAGGTTCTAACAGGGCAGCACAAGCACTCATATACTCATATGCTTTTACCTCCTCTATCAAGAAAGGGTATAATCTTAAATCAAGCAAGCACATGCTTGAGAATGCAAAATGGTACAGCCACTTTGGAAAACAGTTTGGTAGTTTCTTAAAAAGCTAAATATAGTCTTACCATACATGATCCACCAATCATGCTCCTAGGTATTTATCCAATTGAGTTGAAAACTTATGTCCATCCAAAAACCTGCACATGAATGTTTAAATCAGCTTTGTTTATAATTGCNGCCCCCAATGACTTCTTTCTTTACCCAAAGATAAAGAAAATATTGAAAGGAAGACATTTTGATGACATTCAGGACATTAAGGGTAATATGGCGATAGCTCTGATGGCCATTACAGAAAAAGATTTCCAAAATTGCTTTGAAGGGTGGATGGACTAGGCACTGGCATGGGTGTGCATAGCTTCCCAAGGGGAGTACATCAAAGGTGACCGTAGTGATATTCAGCAATGAGATACCAGTATGTAGCACTTTTTCTAGGATGAGTTTGCGAACCTAATTGTCAGACCTTGTATATATAATTTACATATTTAAAATATTAGTGCCCTTATAGTTTTAACTACAAAGTTGTAAGATTTTAAAAATTTAAATCATAGTTTTTTCAAAATACAGGTAACTATAGATTTAATAAAATTATTCTAGGGTAAGCACAACCAGTGATGTTAAGTTTACTATAAAATTGACAAATTTGTAGTTTTTAATCCCCTATTAGAAGCTGTATTTTTTTTTTAAGGATCATGACTTCACTTTCTTAACATATAAATATAAAAGCTTTAGATGTAAATTATAAAAACATATAATTACAAAATCTGATTGAAGTACTAAATCAGAAATATGCTTATCTAGTAAAGCTACTTTAAACCTTAGCACTTTACATCTTGTTTGCATCCTCTTTAATTTTCTCATTCAACTGCTGCTACATCTACCAAAGGTTGCTGTAACAGTTTCTGCTACAGGTGCTCCAATTCGTTCCATTCAATGAATACTAAGGTAAAGTTTCATTGGCAATTTGAACCTCAGACTGCCCTTAGTTTAATAGGTCAACTTTACAAATTTCATTCTGGGTAGTATCTTAAACCATTTTATAGCTATCTGGTGAAAATACACAAAAAGGCAGGATGTTAAAATGTATATCTATCAGTATACTCATTAATTCCTACTTCACACCTTGCTTTCTATCAAATTAGTCCATGTACACTAAGCTTTTTGTTGTACATGAATGTATCAAGTCAACATAGCAACTAAATCAACAAAGAGCTGCAGTAGCATTTATTTCTGGATAATCCAACATCAGTTAACATGTTGGAATTTAAGAGTGTGCTGTTTTCAAATAGTACATTTCATTTTAAAACCATTGTTTTAGTTAGTTTATTTATTTTTGCTCTCTGATCTTGGAGTATATCAGTATATTTACAGTTTATAAATACTATTAATATATGCAGATACATACTCGTGTATATGTAGGAAAATTGACAAGTGTCACTATGCAAACAATTTAACATCATATACTTAGAAATAACCTATTAATGCATTAATCCTGCAATTGACTCTAAATTTAACTGATTTATCAATGAAAAATTGGTAACAGTCTTATAACAGTAATTTATTTCTGGATTCTAGCAATCGCATTTATATTACATAAATACACATCTAAAAAATGCAGAGGGGTTTTAAAATATTTGATATAATCCATATACCATAAAATTTACTCTTTAAGGGGTACAATTCAGTGGTTTCTAGTACAAACACAGAGTTGTATAACCACCACCAAGGTAAATATTAGAACATTTACATCACCTCAAAAAAATCTTTTTGTAGGCTTTTGTGACTGGCTTCTTTCACTTAATATAAAGCTTTCAAGATTCATCCAAGTTGTAGCATATACTGAAGTACTTCATTCTAGTTTATGGCCAAATAACATTCCATTGTATGGATATATTGTCTATATCCATCTGTTGATGGAAATTCGGATTGTTTCCATATTTGACTATTATAAGTAATGCTGTACAAGTTTTTACACGGATATAGGTTTTTGTTTCTCTTGTGTATATACCTAGAAGAACTGCTGGGTCATATGCTAACTGTATGTTTGTTTGAGGAACTGCCAGACTGTTTTTCAAAGTCAGTTCCCCAGCTTACATTCCCACCAGCAGTGAGTTTATGAGTGTTTCAATTTTTCCATATCCTTGTCAACACTTGTTTCTGACTTTTTGATTCTAGCCCTTCTAATGAAGGTAAAGTGGTTTCTCATTGTGGTTTTCACTTGCATTTCCCTAATGACTAAAGATGTTGAGTAACTTTTCATGTGCTTATTGGCCATGTGCATAACTTTTAAGAAATGACTACTTAAAACCTTTGCCTACTTTTTAATTGGGTTGTTTTTTTATTGTTGAGTTGTAAGTTTTATATATATAAATACATGACCCTTATCAGAGATATGATTTGCAAATATTTTCCCTATTTTATGGGTTGTCTTTTCGGTTTCTTGTGTCCCTTAAAACTCAAAATTGTTCAATTCTGACGAAGAACATTATATTTCATTTTTTTCTCTTACTTGTGCTGTTGGTAATACCTAGGAAACCACTGCCTCACTCAATATCATGAAGATATATCCCTATATTTTATTCTGAGAGTTTTATAGTTCAGCTCTTACTTCAGGTCTTTGATTCATTTTGAGTTAATTTCTGGATATTGTATGAGGTAAGAGTCCAACTTCATGCTTTTGGATATGCATATCCAATAGTCTCAGTACCATTTGTTAAAAAGACTATTCGTTTTCCATTGAATCATTTAGGCATCTGTCAAAAATCAACTAATCATAAATATAAGGGTCTGTTTCAGGACTCTCAATTCCATTCCATTGATCTATATGTTTATCCTTATGCCAGTACCACACTGTCTTGATTACTGTAACTTTATAGAAAGTTTTGAAATTATAAAATGTTGAGTCCTCCAACTTTGTTATTTTTCAAGGCTGATTTAGCTATCCTGGGTCCTCTGCATTTCCATATGAATTTTAGGGTCTACTTCTCAATACAAATAATTCAACCAGGATCTTGGTAGGTGATATGTTGAATCCGTACAATTTACAGGGTACTGCCATCTAAACAATATTAAGTCTTCTGATCTAACTCTAACATCATGGGGTGTCTTTCCTCTTATTTAAGTCTTACTTTCAATAGTGTTTTGCAATTTTCAGTGTACAAGTCTTGTACTTCTTTTGTTAAGATTTCTTCCTATTTTATTTTTTGATACTACTGTAAGTGGAAGTGTTTTAATAATTTCATTTTCAGAATGGTCATTGCTAGTATAAAAATAAAATTGATTTTTCTGTATTTAACTTGCATTCTATGACCTTGCTGAACTCATTGTCATTCTAATAATTTTTTTAGTAGATTCTTCAGGATTTTCTTTTAACAAGATCATGTCATCTGAGAATAGAGATAGTTTTATTCCTTTTCTAATCCAGATGACTTTAATTCCTTTACTTGCTATTTGCCCTGGCTAAAACTCCCAGTACAATGTTTAATAAAAGTAGTGAGAACTAGACATCCATGTCTTATTCTTGATCTTAGAAGAAAAACATTCACTCTTTCACCATGAAGTATGTTAGCTGTTAAGTGTTTTTATAGATTTCTTCATGAGGTTGAGGAAATTCCCTTCTGTTCCTAGTTTACTAAGTGTTTTTATCATAAAAGAGTGTTAAATTTTCTCAAATTCTTTTTCTGAGTCTACTGAGATGGTAATGTGGTTTCTGTCCCTTTTCTATTATGTGGTGTACTACACTGATTGCTTTATGATGTTGAACCCATTTTGCATTCCTGGGATGAATCCTACTTAGTTGTGGTGTAAATTCCATTTTACACGTTGCTGTATTTGGTTTGCTGGTATTTTGGGGAAGATTTTGTCTGTACTCAAAAGGGATATTGGCCTGCAGTTTTCTTGTGGTATCTTTATCTAGTTTAGGTTTGGTGTTAATTCTCCTTTAACCATTTGGTGAAATTCACCACTGAAGCCATCAGGGTTTGGGCTTTACTTTGTGAAGTTTTTTGGTTACAAATTCAATCTCTTTAGTTGCTATACAGCTCTATTCAGATTTTATTATTTTTCATAAGTCAGTTTTGGAAGTTTTGGAAGTCTTCCTAGATATTTCTCCAGGTCATCTAGGTTATCTATTTGTTAGCGTACAACTGTTCATGGTATTCCCTAATCATCTTTTTTATTTCTAAAGAATCTGTAGTAATGTCTCCACTTTCGTTCTTCATTTTAGTAAACTGATTCTTTTCTTCTTGATTAGTCTAAAGGGTTGGCAATTTTTCATCTCAAATAGTTAAACTTCGGTTTTGTTGATTTTTTTTCTAATTCATTTATTCCCACTCTAATCTTTACTATTTCCTTCCTTTTGCTTGCTTTGCATTTAATTTGGTCTTGTTTTTCTAGTTTCTTAAGATGAAAGGTTATGTTATTGATTTCAGATCTTTTTTTNAAAAAAAAAAAAAAGAATTCAGAAACAGTTCTACAAATAAATAGTCACTTAATTTATGACATCAGAATCACTGTAAAGCAACAGGAAAATGACAGTCTTTTCAATATATGGTGCTGAGATAATTGGGTATGCATATGGAAAAATAATAAAATTGAACCCATGCTTGATACAATTCACAAAAATCAATTCCAGTGGATTTTAGAATAAAAAGTTCAAGGCAAAACTGTACTTTCTAGAATGCAGAAAAATGTTTTCATTTCCTCAGCATAGGAAAGAATTTCTTAAGAAACAACACTAACTCTAGATGGAAGGAACTGATAAATCTGACCACATTACAATCATGAACTATTCATTTAAAGACACTAAAGGAAGTGGAAAGACAAGCCAAAATAGGAGAAAATATTTATCACATAAGTGATTGACAAAAAATTTATAGCCAGAATACATATCAAGTTTCGACAAATCAAAAAGGGGGAAAACAAACCCGAAAAAACAAAAACCCAGCATCATTCATAATACTCCCAAACTAGAAACCACCCAGGTGTCCATTAAGAATAAAAAATTAAATCAATATATTGTGGTATATTCATACATGGAATCCTATACAACAATAAAAAAGGACAAATTTTAGCAATACATAATACGGTTGAATCTTAAAAACAAAGTTGGACAAAAACCAGCAAAACCCAAAGGACAGTAACAGTAAAGCTTAATGTAGGTAAAGATCAAGAATAAGCAAAACTATTACTTAGTGATGTATATGTAGATAAAACTATGAAGAAAAGTTAGGAAGCAATTACCATAAATGTAAGGATAGTGGTACCCTCCAACTAGAGAGGGTATTGTGATGTGGAAGGAACACACAGGTGATTTCTAGGGTAGTGGCAAGCAGTGTTCTATTTCTTAGACTGGCTGGCAGTTAGAAGATTCGTGCTTTATAATCATATGCTACACTACATATTTGTTTTTGTACTTTTATGTTATAGTTCACAATTTAAAACAGGTTTTTTAAAAAAGTAATCTGAGGGCATGTATTATGTTTTCTTAGATTCTGTATTTGTCTATTTGGAATCCATTAATCACAAGGCCAATTATATTAACTATGTTTTCTTATTTTCTGTGTTCTTGATGATCTGGCACTGTGGCTGAGTTGGTGAGGGAAGAGACTGCCCCTCCCAAGGGCTATTTAACTTCTAGAGATAGCAAAGAGGGGCCAGGAGCACACTTCTCATATGTAAACCAACGAATTCCAAGCCTACAACTCCAACCATCTCCTTATTGAACACTTACACACCAAGCCAGTGTTTCCCATGCTGTAAATCATCCCAGAGTCAAGTATCAGGAAACTAAAGACCACCATATAACCAAAAGCCTGCCAGAATTCTCTTTTATTTTTATTCTTTTATTGAAAAATAATTAACATTGCCGGCCGAGTGGCTCAGTTGGTTAAGAGCTTGCTCAAGAGTGAGAGCTCTGAGAAACAGGGTTGCCGGCTCGATTCCAGCCCAAGCTGAGCTGCCAACAGGTGGCAGGATAGCTCAGCTGGTATAACAACAAGACTGCCTGTTCAATGGTGGGCTATGCCCACCCGCAACTAAGACTGAACTTGGCACCTTGAGCTGAGCTGCCGCCCGGATGGCTCAGTGGATAGACTGTGTGCTCTTAACAAGGCTGCTGGTTCGACTCCCGCATGGGATGGTGGCTATGCCCACCAGCAACTAAGATTGAACACAGCACCTTGAGCTTAGCTGCCGACGGGAAGCCAGATGGTGACTGGCGACCTACATAACGAAGATTGAAGAACAACTTGTCTATTCCCCTTCCCCGATTCCCCAACACTGTTCCCCTCACCCAATTCCCCAATAAAATCTTAAAAAAAAAATTAAAACTACTATGATTCAGCAATTCCACTTCTTAGTGTTTTCCTGAAGGAAATGAAATGACTATCTCGAAAAGATACCTGCAGCCCTATGTGCACTACATCATTATTACAATGGCTAAGACATGGAAACAACCTAGGTATCCATTAATGGGTGAATNTTCCAATACAATTATGTGTTTACTGGCTAAAAACTTCCTCACAAACAGTGCCATGTAAGCTGGTGCATTATCATAATGCGAGAGCCATGAATTGTTTGCAAAAGATCAGGTCGTTTAACGTTTTCATGTAGCCTTTGCAGCACTTCCAAATAGTAAACTTGGTTAACTGTTTGTCCAGTTGGTACAAATTCATAATGAATAATCCCTCTGATATCAGAAAAGGTTACCAACATCGTTGCAAAAAGTTTGCAAACTTAATTGTCATACTTTGTAAATTATACATATACAGCTTTTTGGATTTCAATCATACCTCAATAAAGTGGCTTAAAACATTTAAAAATATAATACGCAGTTCAAAAATAAATAAATTAAAAAAAGACAAATGACCTCTATAAGTTGCAGGGGGTGGATTGGACAAAGGTTTATTTCATATGAATCCTCTAATAACTTCTTGAATTATTCTAAAACAAACTCATATCACCCAGTTCATTATTTTAAAAGGATTCATATTCTTTTTAGAAATTACCAAGTTGATTGTTTTCAACGGAATCTTTTAATTTATTTGGGGGCTGGAGAGATTGGCTATGTACTATTTAGTATTTCTTGATGCATAATTATTTGCCCCAATTTATTGGTATCTCTACAGTATCTTTGTCAACCTACATGCGTTTACTTAGACCACCAGTACCACCAACCCCCTATTCTTTTTAATTTTTATTTTTCAGTTACAGTTGAAATTCAATATTATTTTGTATTAGTTTCAGATAAACAGCACAGTGGTTAGACATTTATGATTTTAAAAAGTGACCCCCTCCATTAGCCTAGTACCCACCTAGCACTATACAGTTATTACAATATTATTGACTATTTTCCTTATGCTTTACTTTACATCCCCATGACTATTTTGTAACCACCAATTTGAACCTCTTTATTTTGTAATCACCATTTTCACCCAACTCCTCAACCCCCTTCCCATATGGCAACCATCAGTTTGTTTTTTGTATCTATGAATCTGTTTGTGCTTTGCTTGTTTTTGTTCTTTAGATTCCACATATAAGTGACATCATATGGTATCTGTCTTTCTGACTTACTTCACTTAGCATATATCCTCTAGGTCCATTCATGTTATTGCATCTTTCTTCTTTTTAAAGAAGAAAACAAGTAGAAATATGCATCTAAGCTCTGCTTTCGCTATATCTCATACATTTTTGATATATTGTTTCTGTTTTCATTCATCCTAAAGTACTGTCTAATCCCTTGTGAATTCTTTGGCCCATTGCTTATTTACAAATATACTGTTTAATTTTTACATGATTTCCCAAATTTCCTTTTGTTACTGATTTCTAATTTCATTCCATTGTGGCTGGAGAACATACTTTGTATTATTTGTCTTAAAATGTATTGAAATTTGTTTTATGGCCAAGACTATAATCTATCATGGACAATGATCCATGAGCACTTAAAAAGCTTTAAGTTCTGCTTTCAATTGGAGTGTTCTATAGATCTGGTAGATGTACAGTGTTATTCATGTTTTGTGTTTGCTTTTTATCTTCTTCCTAGTTCTATTCATTATTGAAAGTTAGGTATTGAAATCTTCCAATATTGTTCGATTGTCTCTTTCTCTCTTCGATTCTGTCAATATTTACTTCAGGTATTTTGGGGCTCTGTTGTTAGGTGCAGATTGAGACTTTTATCGTTATAAAATGTCCTCCTTTGTCTCTAGTAACATTTTTTTTGTCTTAAAGTCTATTTATTTGATATTAATACAGCTACTTCAACCATCTTTTGGTTACAATTTGCATGGTTTATCTTTTTCCATCCCTTTAATTTCAACCTACTTGTATCTTTGATTCAAAAACTGTCCCTTGTAGACCCAGCACATGGATCATGGATTTTTACCCATTCTGTCATTCTTTGTCTTTTCATTGTCATGTTTAATTCATTAACATTTCATGGAATTACTGATAAGGTATAATTACATTTGCCATTTTGCTATTTGTTTTATGTAATTGTCTTTTTTGTTCCTCAATTCTTCCATTACTGCTTACTTTTTTGTTGTTAAACATTTTCTAGTGTTCCATTTTAATTCTATTGTTTCTTTTACTATATTTTTTTGAGTTATTTTCTTAGATGCTCTGGGGATTACAATTAACCTCTTAATTTATAATAATCTAATTCAGATTAATTCCAATTTAATTTCAACTGTATATAAAAACTTTGTTTCTTGTCCCCTGCTCTGTTCTACTATTGTAATACTATCAATAATTACATCTTTATAAATTATAAGCCAAAAAACACTGTATAATTATCACTTTTCATAAATGTCTTGAATGAGACAGAATTAAAACAAAAACCATATTTATACTGCCTTTTAAATTTATCTGTGTAATTACTTTTACTGGTATTGTTTATTCATATGGATTTAGTTACTGTCTTTTGAACAGTACTACTGAATGCAAAGAAACAGGATTGAAAAAGCATTCACTAACCATTCATATAAGCCAAGTGATACTTTTCTGAATTGCTTTATTAGTATCAACCGAATCATTATTTATCACTATCATCAATGTGCCAATTCAGTTCATCAGCTTTTTAGTTTTAAAATGCCAGTTTCTATACTATATATAGACTATTAAGAAGTCAATATGTTTACAGACACATATGAGACACTGGGATTGATGATTAGTAGTTAAATAATAGCTATTTTATTCAGACATTCCCCAAGAGAAGGCATAATGCATCATTTAGAGCCATGCTGAAATCTTGGAAAGAGAAAATCCTTTCTTCAAATGTAATCAAGTTATTTCCAAGGCAATAATGATGAGAAAAGCCTCCTAAGTCACTTTTGGCCTTTACTCATATACCGGTTTATAATACTATGTTTGTATGGGATGTGGGTGAGAGTGGTATACTCACATACTTAATTATAAATCTTTAGGAGCAAAAATCGTATCTTGTACTTAGTATTTCTCATACAACTTGAGTTAGAAGAGGTTATCCTAGAAAATTCCTGTGAAGTTGAAATGTATTTCATTTCCTAAAAAAGCACTATTTGAGGACTAACCATAATATCTAATCAATTTTAAATCTAATGATTTATTTATTTNATTTTTAAAAAGGGGGATGAGGATTCTTCAAACACAAAAAATGGTTCATATGCTTCTAGTCAAAATGAATGATAAATGTCTACTACAGCTTCCCTAAGAGCAACACTAGTAACAGTGATGTCAGGAGGGATTCCTTCTAGTATAATTCATAAGCCAGAAGAACCACAATATATGACACAGTATCAAATATGTTTACTATATAAAACCAGAAAATATTGAGGCAATAATCTTGATGGCGAATTAAAAAGAAAATTAATCTCAAGAGGTGAAACAGAAATCATCCCATCATATATCCCCAAGAACGTCAAGACAAGTGACAAACTATCTGCTATCCTGAATTTTTAACATGCATGTACATGACATTTCCTCCTGTCAGGAACTGTCTTTGAGTTTGCTTTTTACTCTGGGCACGGGCCCAACCAGGTGTCAGTCGTATCTCCACAGGCAAGCTCTAACCTGGTCATGCTGGCATACCAATAAGTTCCTAAGTTAAGACAAAAAAATGCCTGTTGTCAAGTTTATTGACCTCTCACCTCTAAATCTTATCTACTTTTTGTTCAGTTCCTTCCATTCCTACCGCAGCTATTGGTCCACTCGTACATTTACACTTTAGTATATCTATCTCTCATGGTTTTTGAACCAATTTCTTCAGTCTTTTAAACGTTTATTGAATGCTTCAATTTAGATTCAGCAAACATTTACTGAGCTCCTTCAGGTTCATTTCACCCTCATAGTTACAGCAGCTCCAAGAAGCTATTATCACCTCCATTTTATAGAGAAGCAAACATATTCAGAGAAGTAAAATAACTTGTCTGAGGTCACTCAAATCAAATCTAAATCTATCCACAAAGTCCTGTGCTCTTTCCATTCATCTTTATCTCTCCCTATCAAACTACAAGACACTCAGCTAGTTAGAATTTAAGGCTTCACTCCATCTCCTAAAGCCTGTCTTTCAAACTCTGCCTAAAAACCTGTCCTCTAGACTCAATGACCCCACCTGACTCTTTACATCTTGCTCTAGTAGGTTCTTCTATCCTTAGCTCTTGTCTCTATATTCATCTTTACCATTACTGCTATATGCTAGCTATGGTGCCCTCAACATTTCAAAAAAATTTCTTCTTACAGAATCTCGTTTGGGGGTAAAAGAAGTAAGTCTTGAGAGGGCATCATGCATTTGTTTCAGCCTGTTGTCTTCTCTGTTGCAACATCAAATTACTGTAATTAACTGCTTAATAGATTCTTTTATGCATTAGACTATATAAACAATGTGAAGCCAGTGACCTGCCTGAGGTAACAATAGCTGCAGACACTCCTGGAGCCTCAAAGTAAATGAATATCTGCCACATTTATAAATTTTGCAGGAAAAGAAATCTTAACAGACTTAAATTTGACCATAAAAAGAAGTTAGTGAAATGAAGTTGCTGCTAAAAACTATCTGAGCACATGCGGAAATTAAAACCAGGATACACTTTTCATGCCATGTTTATTCAAAACAGAAAAATTTACAACTCAAGCCAATCGCTCTTGAGTTTTTCAATAGCAAAGTTAACAAAGTAAACCCTTATCTTATAAGCAAATCATAATTGTCCACTATAGACATTAAGTTTGTAAAGTAACAAAATATGACTATTTTTTTCTTAGTTTCCCTAGGAGGCAATGTAATGTTTACGAGAAAAAGCTTTGTGTGATCTTAAGCCTTTCATTTTGTTTCATCTGCAAAATAGGTAGAGGTGTACCTACCTTATAGGATTGTTGAAAGAATTAAATACAGTATTACCTTGGTTTGCGAGCATAATTCGTCCTGGAAACAAACTGCTCGTATTGCAAGACATCGCTCGTTTACCAAGTTAAAATGTATTAGAAATGTTTGCTCGTCTTGCGGAACACTCGCAAACCAAGTTACTCGCAATCCAAGTTTTTACTGTAAGATCATAAAGTTCTTAGCAGTGTTTTTTCACAAAGTGAGCACTCAAAATGTTCCTTTCCCTCCTCATTATTACGTATTATGTCCTTAGTCATTGGAGAGAAGAGAGTAGCAAGAAAAAGATAGTTTTATTATTATATAATTTGGCAGTCATTTAATTACATAATTAAATCATGACTTCAATGATTTGAAGTCATGATTTAAAATAATCATTAAGATACAAGATTAAACTTAGATTAAAAAAACCCCTCAGGTCCTAGTACATTGTTTGTCTAAAGTAAAACAGAACAACTTTAGTGGCAACTAAATATATACACAAGAAATTTAAACATTAATTAGTGAGAAATTTTAGAAGTGACTTCAAGACAGTCTCATTATTTCACTGTCTTATGCAACCAAAACAACATTTTGAACTCGAGTTTAAAACATGAATTAAAGGAACCCACTGTTGTGAAGTTTTTATTCTGTTTAAAATTTTATGTTCTTCTTAAAGGTATACATGTGTACTAGACATAAAAAAATAAACATTTCAGATTCCTTACCTGTTGTGTTCCATCTGCACTTACAATAGGGGCAGATAGAAGAGAAATATCACTACTTAAAATCTGAGATGTATCCAGTAGTGGTGGATGTTCTGCCATTATCAATAAGACATTAATATACCGGATAACCCTCCAACTCTGAAAAACAAAAATATATAGCCATTTGTGTGTATATCCTTAGAAATATACTAAAATATAATACATTCAAGATTTGTCTCATTCTTTAACCTTAAGAGATATATATTCCTGTCAAAGGAAATTTTACAATATTCTGTTGACTACTTTTTCTGTCAACAGACCATTTAAGGAAATATATTTCTTACAACTTAACCAACTGTCTGTCAATGTACACAATAAACTAAGATATAATAAAGCCAATATATCAGCAGCTTCTATTTAAATTCCATGTTTCTCTATCCCTTTCATCTCTATACAGTATTTATTTAATTTAACCACCACTACTTGTAGCTAACCACTGGGATAGGCACATAAATGTAATAATTGAGGTTACTCTACCACTGTTTTTTTTTTTTTCTATGAGCAGAAAAGGTGATGATGAAGACCCAATTCCCCCTCATCATCCTATCAATCTCTAAGAACTAAATAAGAATTATGATTTTTCATTTATTCCTCAGAGAAAAATTTGCTCAGGATTAGAATAAGAATCTTCAAGTTTTAAGTTTTACGTTCTTCCATTGGCCTTCTATCGTTCTGGTTTTATGATTCTTTTCTAAGTCATACCTACTTTATGGTAAACCAAATCATTTCCATGATAAAAGAAAAAACACTTAGAAATTTTTAACTGTAGACAGAGTATCACTTTATGTAAAAAGTATAGAACTTGATGATGTAAGTTAAGCAATATTAGTCTACCATATATGTCAAACAATAAAACATCAACAAATTATATGTCAAGATGAGCACGATTGAGCTCAATCATAAATTTTACCAAATCTACACTGAAAGGCAAAATAACATTTTTAGATGCTTGCAGAAGTNCAACCTAGAATCAGAAGTCCTAGCCAGAGCAATTGGGCAAGAGAAAGAAACAAAAGGCATCAAATTGGGGATGAAGAAGTTAAATAGTCACTTTTTGCAGATGACATGGTTCTTTACATAGAAAACCCTGAAGACTCCACCAAAAAACTATTAGAAACAATAAATGAATACAGTAAAGTTGCAGGATACAAATTCAATGTACAAAAATCCATTGCATTCCTATATACTAACAATGAGATTTCAGAAAAAGAAATGAAAAAAAAGATTCCTTTTGCAATTGCAAGAAAAAGAATAAAATACCTAGGAATAAACTTAACAAAGGATGTGAAGGATCTATACACTCAAAACTAAAAGACATTATTAAAAGAAATTGAAGAAGAAATGGAACAACATTTTCATTTCCAAAGAAATGGAAAAATATTCCGTGTTTATGGATTAGAAGAATCAACAATTAAAATGGCATAGCAATATACAGATTTAATGCAATCCCCATCAAAATCCCAATGGCACTTTTTCAAGAAATAGAACAAAAAAATCACCAGCTTTGTATGGAATCACAAAAGACCCTAAATAGCCAAAGCAATCCTAAGAAAAAAGAACAACGCTGGAGGTGTCACATTCCCTGATTTCAATTTGTACTACAAAGCAACAATAATCAAAACAGCATAGTATTGGCAGAAAAACAGACACACAGACCAATGGGACAAAACTGAAAATCCAGAAATAAAACCCCATACATATAGGTGTAACACGATATACTGTTAAACTTTTTTTTATAAGCAGAAAGAATACACTCTAAAATCACAATAAAAAGTATAGTACAGTAAATACATAAACCAGTACTAGTCATTTATTATCATTATCAAGTATTATGTATACAACTGGCAGCAAAGTAGTAGGTTTGTTTACATCAGCATCACCACAAACATGTGAATACTGTAATGTGTTACACTAAGATGTTACAATGGCTAAGATATCACTAGGCAATAGGAACTTTACAACTCCATTATAATCTTATGGGACCACCGTAGTCTATGCCATCTGTTACTGACCAAAACATTATGGGTCACATGACCATATATCAGATTAGTTCAGTAATATTAATGCTTACTTTCAAACTTAACAGAAAAGTATTAATAGCATGAGTTTGGCTTATTTAATCATTTCCATACTTAAGTTAAAGAAAACTCTAGGTTTCATTTAACCAAATATTCAAGGAAGAAATAATTTTGAGCTTACACAAATTTACCCAGAAAATAGGAAAAAAAAAAAGGGGATACCCCCCAATTTATTTTAAGGCTAGTGTATCTTTGATACCAAAGACAGGATAGTAGGGAAAAAATTTATAGACCAATCTCTCTTATGAAATATAGACTAAATATAAAATCTTAGAAAAAAATATTAGCCTACCCAACTCCAGCAATATATAAAAAGGACAACATATCATAACCAAGTTAAGTTTATCCCAGGAATATCAGTTAAATATTAGAAAAATCAATGCAAATTATCTTATCAAAATTTTAAGGAGAAATATTATATGACCAGAGATGCAGAAAAATAAACTAAAAATATTCAACACCCACTTATGGCAAAAAATTCTTAGCACACAAGAAACGAGATGGAACTTCTTTAATCTTATGAAGAATATCTACAAAAATCTGATAAACATCATGCTTAATGACAAAATGCTAAAAAAATTCTCTTTAAGACCAGAATGAGAATGCTTACCATCACTACCACTTCTAGTCAGCATTATATTGGCTGTCTTAGCATAGTAATGAGAAAGAAGAGGTATAAAATAATCATAAAAGAAAAAAAATTGTCATTATTTGCAGATACGATTTTATACATTAGAATCTACAAATTATTGCAAATAATAAAGATATATGAAATTATTATCTAACAAGATTGCCAGGTATTAAAGCAGTATACAAAAATAAACTATCTCNTGGCTAATTCTGAACTCATCAAAGCCAATTATTTTAAAGATTGCATTATAGAGAAGATGACTATCCCAGTGTCCCCTCTCAAAAAAAAAAATTAGGAGATGTTCTTGTATATTCATTTTTTAATTTATATTTATTTTTGTTCACACAGAAGGTACATACATATTCTCTCTAAAATTCATATACTATATACACCCATCATGATAGCTAAAATGAAAAAGACAATCCCAAATGTTGATTTGACTGTAAAGCTACTGTCAACAATATAGTTTATGAGAGTGTGAAGTGGTACAGACTTTTTGGAAACCATTTTTTGCCATCAGTTGGGTGGGGAAAATAATTTTACCCTAGAGGGAGGCAGTACATATTTGAGGAAAATAATAGTCCTCTACAATAAGGAAGTAGAAGTAGCAAATTTGGTGTTTCAGGGAGTATAAAAGGAGTTCAACTGAATTTGAGGTACTTTAGGATGTATGAGTAGAGATAAATAAAATAATAACAGTTACTATTTGAACATACATATTTCCCTATGACCCATGCATCCCACTTGTAGGTTTCTATATTATATAGGTATATAGACTATTACGTGGTCAATATGTTTACAGACACATATGAGACACTGCATGCAGATGTACAACAAAAGCCATGCACAAGAATGTTCTTGAAAAATTATCTGTGATAGCCACAAACTGAAAACAACCCAAATTTCCATCAATAGGAGAATGAAGCAGCTAAAGTATAGTTGTATAAAGGAATATTATGCAGTAAATACTGTTACAGGTGATAACATGAACAAATGTCATATAAATAATATGTAGCAAAAGAGACAAAATAATATATATGGTAAAAATCTATTTACATAAAATTCAAAAACAGGCAAAATTATCTTTGGTTTGGGGAGAAAAAAAGAGGATACTGCTGGGGCCGGCCAAGTGGCGCGTTGGTTAAGAGCTGGCTTGGGACGCCAGCTCTGAGCAGCAGGGCCCCGGTTCAGATCCCACATGAGGCCAATGACACTGCTCTCTACAGCTAAGATGGTGAACAACAGCTCGAACTGGAGCTGGGCTGCTGGGAGTTGCCGGCGACAGTGCAGTGGGCTGCCATAAGCTACCATGTGTGGCTGCCAGCCAGCGTGAGCGGCTGGCAGCCGGTGTGAGCTGCCAAGAGCCGCCGTGAGCAGCCGTACAGAGGCCGGCAACCAATCTGCCTCACCCGGGAAGAGCGCAATGATACCAACATAGGCCAGTGAAGCAACATCCTCCACAACTAGACTAAAGAACAAAAACGACAGCAACTTGTCTGTTCCTATTCCCTGATTCCCCAGCGATGTTCCCCTCCCCCAATTCCCCAATAAAATTTTAAACAAAAAATTTCTAAATTCTTTTTAAATTCTTGTTAAAAACTAAGGCACAAACCCACACATTAGCCTAGGCCTACACAGGGTCGGGATCATCATCAGCACTGTCTCCCACCTCCACCTCTTGTCCCACTGGAAGGTCTTCAGGGGCGATAACACACAAGGAGCTGTCATCTCCTATGATCACAATGCTTTCTTCTGGAAGACCTCCTGAAGGACCTGCCTGAGGCTCTTGAGGAGGTGCCATTCTTTTCAGAGATAATGTCCATGGTGGTTTGCTTGACTGGTTTTTTCATCACAGATTTGCTTGCAAGCAGATAATATATACCCTGAACATTCCTCTCTATTAATGAAAACCTTTCAGTGTTAGCGTCCATGTTTTCAAATTTTTAAGGGGCTTGTTGATGTCTGCAAAGGCTTTTGCTAAACTCTTCATTGTGAATTTTCTTTGTGGTTCTTTTTTTTCTTCTCCTAAAGTTTTCTTCCAACCTCTTCTTCAGCTATGCATTCCTGTTCCAGTTCCAACAACTCCTCACTAGTCAATTCCTTAGGAACCACCTCTAGGAGCGCCTGAATATCATCCACATTCACACCCAGGTTAAGTTTGTTTGCCATCTCAAGCACAGTCTTGTTCATTTTTGTAGCCTCCTGACCCTTGGCAGATGCTCTGAAGTCATGATGAACATCTTTAATGTCTTCTTCCAGATGCCATTGAAATACTCCTTAGTCACATCACCTCAAACCCAAGCAAGGTTCTTGATGCAATCATAGATGTTGTAATCCTTCCAGAATTGCATCAGTGTCTTCCTCAGTTACAGCAATAGCCTGGGCAAAGGAGGACCCCAGTAAACTGCTATAACTCCTTGATCCATTGGTTAGATCAAAGAGTTGGTGTTTGAAGAGAGAACCACTACTTTGAGACTGGGATAAAGATCACCAATAAAAGAAGGATGTCTAGAAGCATTAATATTTTTAAAAATCTTTAAAGGTATGTTATTGTGTAAACAGTACTTTACCATTTTGCTGGCATAGTAATTTAACAGGGCCTCTTGAAAGAGAAGCTAGGTCTCTCATGATTTAGTCTTGTTCCTTTAGTACCCTGGCAGTGTGTGCTTACTGATATGCTTGAAGTCCCTGAGGTTCTCACTGTGCCAGATCACAAAGGGTTTCAATGTGTAGCTTGCAACACTGCCCTCAAGCAAGACTGTTATCATATACTTAAAAGCCTTGAAGCCTGTCACTGACTTAGCTTCCTTGTGGATGAAAGTTCTTTTAGACATCCATTTCCAGAATAGGGTTTCATCCATATTGAATATTTGCTCTGGCAAGTTATTTTCCTCCATATTATATCATCATATATTATATGGATAATATATTAATCCTCATATATTATATCAGTTTATGAGAGTTCCCACCAATTCTTCACCTGTCTTCACAGAAGCACTCGCAGACTCACCACTCACTTTCACATTATGTAATGAATAAAAATTCTTGAATTGTCTAAACCACCCAGGCCTAGGTATAAATTCAATGTCATAGTTGGGTCCAGCCTTTTCTTCTTCTTTTCTCTCTCTCTCTCTCTCTCTCTCTCTCTCTCTCTCTCTCTCTCTCTTTCAGCCTTTTCTTTCAACATTGCAAACAAACTTTTTGCTTTGGCTGTGATCATCATGGTGGTAAGAGAAACACACTTTTGTGTCTGGTTTTCAAAGCCAGTCATTAGAAGTTTCTCCCTGTAAGTTACGAAGGATACCACAGAAATACAAAGGATCATTTAAGAACTATGAAGGAATATATGCCACCAAATTCAATAATTTAGTAGAAATGGACAAGTTCTTAGAAATATACAGCCTTCCTAGACTGAATCACAAAGAATTAAAATCTAAACAGACCAATGAATAGTAATGAAATTGAAACAATCATCCAAACTCCCCCAAAAGCAGAAGTCCAGGGCCAGATGGCTTCACTAGTGAATTCTACCAAACATTCAAAGATGATTTAATACCTGTCCTCCTCAAACTCTTCCAAAAAACCGAAGAGGTAATACTTCCTAATTCATTTTATGAGACCAACATTACCCTGGTATCAAAACCTGTAAGGATAACACACACAAAAAAGAAAACTACAGACCAGTATCTCTGATGAATATACATGCAAAAATCCTAAACAAAATACTAGCAAATCAAATACCACAATACATTTAAAAGATTATACATCATGACGATGTGGAGTTCATTCCAAAGCAGAAGGACTGTTCAACACACACAAACCAAACAATGTGATATACCACATAAACAAAAATAAAAGAAAAAAATCATGATTGTATTAATAGATGCAGGAAAGCACTAGACAAGATACATCCATTTGTGATTAAAACACTTAATAAAATGGGTATAGAAGAAAAGTACCTCAATATAATAAAGGCCATATATGAGAAACTCTCAGTAAATATTATAATGATGAAAAACTGAAAACCTTTCCTCTAAAATCAGGAAGACAGGGATNTGTCAGTCTTCTGTTAATCAATTTCTTTTAATTTTGTTACTACTCACTTCCTATATTCTCATCTTCTCTTGTGACCACAAATACCCACTTGTTTTAAGTTATGTATTTATTTTTGTTTTTTTGTAATGTAATGTTTGATATCTGCAAAAATTGGAAGGAGTGATTTCTTGCATTTACTAATTTCCATGAAATAATATTCCCCCCCATGGCCCATTTCAAGCTATCATGATTTAAAAATTGACCTGAAGGGCTGGCCGAGTGGTGCTTTGGTTAAGAGCTGGCATGGGATGCCAACTCTGCGCAGCAGGACCCCAGTTCGGATCCCATATGAGGGCCAGTGACACTGCGCCCTCTACAGCTAAGATGTTGAACAACAGCTCAACCTGGAGCTGGGCTGCCCTGAGTTGCTGGCGACGGCGTACTCTGCAGTGAAGCTGCAGTGAGCTACTGTGAGTGGCTGAGAGCCAGCGTGAGTGACCAGCAAGCCGGAGTGAGCTGCCAAGAGTCACTGTGAGCGGGCGTCCAGTGGCCGGCGACCGATCTGCCTCAGCCGGGAAGAGTGCAATACCAACATGGGCCAGTGAAGTGACATCCTTCACAACTAGACTGAAGAACCAAAGGACAGCAGCTTGTGTGTTCCCCTCCCCCAATTCCCCAACAAAATCTTAAAATAAAATAAAAAATTGACCTGAAAATTTCTCTGTTTTTAAAAATCAACTTTTGTATACAAGTACAAGATAGCTCCAAGAGCTCACTGTTTATATCTATATATAAATATTTACCTTTGTAGTCATAACATAATAAAATATTAATATCTTGGGAATTTGGGTGAAGGAAGGTTGGATGGCTTTTCACTATTTTTACAACTTTTTTGTAAGTCTGAAATTTTAACTGATGTTAAATTAAACAATATTTTTAAAGTATTAACACCAGGTAAAGAAAGTAAAACAAAAAAGCTTCTAGAACAGGGGTCAGCAAACTGAGGCTCGTGAGCCACATACGGCTCTTTACAGGCCTCCTACAAACTGATTTAAAAAAATGGAAAAATGTCAAGGGACTTGAATATGCTCTTCACAAAAGTATAAACTCAAGAGACCAATAATCACATGAAAAGACTGTCAAATTAACTAATTACTAGGAAAAAGCTAATTAAAAATCATAATGAAATACCACCGCATACTCAATAAAATAATAAAAATGAAAAAGACTGACAATATAAAGTATTAGTATCATTACAGAGCAACTGGCACACTCATATGGAATGAAAACTCATAAAATCACTTTGGAAACCAATTTGATATTATCTACCAAAGTTGAATATATAAATATTCTATGACCCAGTTATGATCCAAGACTCCTAGGATATACCAAAAAGAAATGCATACAAACGTGCACCAAAAGTACATTAAGGTACATAAAAGCATTATTCTTTAATAGTCCCAAAATGTAAACATCTTAAACATCCCTCCATAGTATCTGATTCATCCAATCGGACTACTATACAGCAATGAAAATTAATAAATTAGTGATACAGAGAACACGAATAAATTTCACAAATAAAATGTGAGTGAAAAACAGACACAGAACAATACATATGGCACAACTTTATTTATACAAAGTTCAAAAATGGATAAAACCAATCTATGGTATTAAAAGTCATGAAGCAATTGCCTTTGGAGAGGAAGAAAGGATGGGGATTCAAAGGTGCATGAAAGTAGTTTCTGGGGTGCTGGTACTGTTCTATGTCTTGACTTGGGAGGCTATTATGTGGTAACTGCCATTGCATTATGCTATAAGCTGTATACTATGTACTTCTCAATGTGTATTTTGATAAAATTATTTTTATAAGTTAAAATGACCACATGATCATTTCAAATGATGCAGAAAAACCATATAAGATTCAATGCCCTTTCATGATAAAACCACTCACTAAACTAGGCATAGAAGGAAACTACCTCAATATAATAAAGGCCACATATGAAAGGCCCATAGAAAAACACCAAACTCAGTGATGAAACTGAAAGCTTTTCCTCTAAGATCAGGAACAAGGCAAGGATGCCCATTCTTACCACATCTATTCATAGTACTTACTGGACATAGTATTGGAAGTCCTAGTCAGAGTAATTAGGCATGAAAAAGAAATAAAAGGCATCCAAATTGGAAAGGAAGAAGTAAAACTATCTTTGTTCAGGGATGACATGATCTTATATGTAGAAAACCCTAAAGATCAAAAAAAAAAAAAAAGCAAACAAACCTGTTAGAACTAATAAATTCAGTAAAAATGCAAGATACAAAACCAACACACAACAATCAGTTGCACTTCTATGCACTTCTGTATACTAACAGAATAATCTGAAAAGGGAATTAAGAAAACAATTCCATCTACAATTGCATCAAAATAAATACAGTACTTAGGAATAAATCTAATCAAGGAGGTGAAAGATTTGTACACTCAAAACTACAAAATATTGCTAAAAGAAATTAAAGACATCGGAAAGATATCCTCTGTTCATAGGTTGAAAGAATTAATATTGTTAAGATGTCCACACTACCCAAAGCGATCTACAAATTCAATATAATCCCTCTCTAAATCTAAACAGCATTTTTTTGCAGAAATAGAAAAATTCATTCTAAAATTCATATGGGATCTCAAGGGACCTTGAATAGCCAAAACAATTCTGAAAAAGAAAAAAGTTGGAAGACTCAGACTTCCTGGTTTCAAAACATATTACAAAGCCACAGTAATCAAAACAGTGTGGTACGGCATAAAGACAAATATATCAATGGAATAGAATAGAGACGCCAGAAGTAAACTCTCCTGTATATGGTGAAATGCTCTTCGACAAGGGTGTCAAAACCACTCAATGGGAAAAGGACAGTCTCTTCAACAAACGCTGATAGGAAAACTGCATATCCACATGCAAAGAAAGAAATTAGACCCTGATCTTATACCATATACAAAAATCAACTCAAAATGGATTAAAGACCTAAATGTAAGACGCCAACCTATAAAACTTCAAGAAAAATAAAAGGGAAAAGCTTCAGGGCATTGGCCTTGCTAATGATTTCTTACATATGACATTAAAAGCAAAGGTGACCAAAGGAAAGAGACAAATGGAACTATAGCAAACTCGAAAACTTCTGTGCATCAGAGGACACGTTCAACAGAGTGAAAAGGCAACCTAAGGAAAGGGAGAAAATATTTGCAGACTTTGCTCCAGCTGCTACAAAATACCATAGATTGGGTGGCTTAAACAACAGACATTTATTGCTCACAGTTCTGGAGGCTGAAAGTCCAAGATCTGGGTGCCATCATTATCAGGTTCTTAGTGAGGGCTCTATTCTTGGCCTGCAGGTGGCTGGCTATCTTCTTGCTGTATCTTCACAAGGTCAAGAGAGAAAGAGAGAAAACTCTGATCTTTTCCTCTTCCAATAACAGCACTAATCCATTATAGGGGATCCATCCTCATGACCTCATCTAAATGAAAATACCTCCCAAAGGCCCTATCTCCAAATAGCATCACATTGGGAGATAGGGTTTCAACACATGAATTTGGCAGGTACATATTCAATCCATAACTCTATTAGGTTTAGAGACATTTAGAAACTGTTTTCTCAGTCACTGCTATAATTCTGAATCTGTACTAGTTTCCTTACTCAAATATTCTGCCACAGTTTTTCTTCCTTAATCTCTTCATTTATACCCATCCATTCTACCTGATTTTGTTTTAGTCTAAGGATGCTGCTGTTATAACCACAATAGTCTAGACCTATTGGGTTATCGGAAAAGTCATGACGTATTTTTCTATGCTTTTCATTGCAAAAATGTGTCATGACTTTTCCGACAACCCAACAGAATCTAAGATAGCTAGCTCATGATAATGAGCTTGGCCTGGGGTTGGAAACTTTGGCTCTATTTGTTTAAAAAGTGTGCGTGAAAATACAAAGCAGGATCTTACTTGGATTACAGCCATAGCATAATCGAGGGACCCATAGGAAAAACATGTGCATTTTGACTGAGTAATCCAACGTATTTTTCTGGTCTTTTGATTTGTCTAAATAAATGAAACTAAAAAGTATAAGACTTGAAGGCCATAGTATAAGACTCAAAGGCCATATCTGAAATCACAGGACTATTATATACTCCAAAGAATTCTGGCATCACATTTAAACCTAGAATTTAGGAGTACCTGAAAATATACATATAAAACAACATTAGGCAAAAACATTAAAATCACAGTCGCAATTGTATTAAGATGGTGGAATTACAGTAATATTTTTCTCTATTTCCCAATTTTTTTTTTGTAATGTGGATATGGTTATGCCACTTTCATAAAAATTTTTATTTAAAAGTGGGGTTGCAGAGCCCTAGGCAACTACAGAGTCACATTTGGCTTCTCAACCATCGAAATACCTTTTCAGGAAAATTTCAATAAATTTTGCTTGAACTTGGACCTTATCCAAATGACTAATTCATCTTACAAACTGATATCCCAAAATGCATTTTTCCAATTTAAACCTCTATTTCGTTTTTTGTTTTGGATTTTCTAATTTCTAAACTTGACTACATTAGATTTTTTTTAAAGGCACTTTACATCACTGGTAGCAGAATTTCCTGAGATGAAAAGTTACGAGAATCAATCTGCAAAATCATCTTATCATTTCTTATCAGAAACCTAAAACAAACATTTTACATTTAATAAAACTATATTATTTTACTTTTCCCTAAGACAAATTCTTACAATTACCCTGTTTGATATTAACTATTCCAGAACGACTGTTAAAAATATACATATTAATTACATGTATCATTTTAGTTCACCTCGAATTTCCACATCTTAATGTGAACTTTCATTAAGATGTCAAAGAACAGTTGTACTTTTAATTTATAAAAGAAATTTATACTTGTATAGAAAGACAGGAAAAGCATAAAGACAGTGCTATCAATGATTTTAAACAACTGATATCAAATAGGAAAAAAGTAAGACAACTCTTGATCATTTAAAAGGCTTATGATTAATTCAGGCTTCTTCTTGGTCTTTCTCTCCTCATTTTTCATTTCTTCGGTCACTAGAAGTATAAAAGGAACATTGGTACAAGATTTGGTACCAAAAAAGACTGCAACTAAAGAGTATTACCAAAAAAAAAAAAAATAGAGGCAGTTCTTAACTTAGAAATAGGTTGCCTTCCTACACAGCATTTAGAAGTCAGGAATACTTGGAAAATATTCTCCCATAGAAATATGTAATAAGATCATGCTGCAAAAGTTCAATTTAACCTCTAATATATCTTTCTTAAATATTTTTATTTGTGGAAAATTTCAAATGTACACCAAAATATCCAAAATAGTACAATGAACGCCCATGTTCTCATCACCCAGTTTCAACCACTTCAACTCATGTCCAAATTTCATCTCTACCACCATCTACTTCTTTCCATCTTGTATTATTTTCAGATATAATTTCATCTGCAAATATTTCAATATGTATCTCTGAAAGATATGGACTCCTTTTTAAAAACATAATCTAAAGCCATTACCAAACATAAAAAATTAATAATTCCTAAATCATCAAATATGCAGTGTTCAAATTTCAAATTCTCATTTTTATTAAAATTTCTTTGAATCAGGACTCATACCACATGCACACACTATTGGTTTTCATGTCTTTTAAAATCTCTGTTAATCTAAATAGTTTCCATTTGATTGTTATGATTTCTATAAAATATTTTCTAAAATCCAATAATTTGTGTCTGTCTTTACAGGTAACAATAACTAGATCATACAGGTGTAACTGACAAACCTTTTTATCTTGGTATGTCAATCAGTAGAGGTAATTTAGAGAACATTAGTGAGACCACATTTTAATATCCAGTTTTAATCTGACTAGAAAAATCTCAAATAACCACTTAGTATGAAAAATAAATGCAGTATCAATGTACTGAAACATAAGTCTTCTATATCTATAATTATTGTTAAGATACTAAAATTTTATTACCACCCACCATTATTTTGTCTAAGAGTACATCTGGACACATTTAATTCTCTTGCACAAAAATTCAAAAAGGGGTCACATGAGGATTTTATTTTATCACATAAGGTTTCAAACCTACAAGAAAGCTGAAATAAACAGTGAAAGCCATACACTTACTATCTTGATTCTAAGATGAACATTTTCTTTATCGTATGCATTCCTCTACCCATCTTTTTTTTTTTTTAATTCATTTCAAAGTTGCAGGCATCAGTGTACTTCACCCCTAAAAACACTTTAGGTCATGTTTCATTAATTACTATTCAATATTTGTTTAGTTCTTTTTTGTAGGCAAAAATTCACGTCTGATAAAATGCACAAATCTTAAGTACGCCATCACGTGAAGTTTCTTGAAACAAATTCTACCACTACCAGTGTCTAAGTATTTAAAGTCCCACTGTTGCTCTAAGACTGTTTTTCAAACTTTGGCATGTATCAGAATCACTACAGGGCTAATTAAAACACAGATTGTTGGGCTCCACAGCTAGAGTTTCTGATTCAATAGGTGTGGGGCCCAATAACTCACTTTTCTAGTAAAGTCCCAGATTAAGCTGATGCTGCTAATCCTATGACCATACAAATCTAAAACTAATTTATATATAAGTATTAAGTGATAATGAAGATGTCAAGTTGTAAGGCATACTTCATTCTTAAAGGCCCCATCCCAGATGTGAATACATTACTGTTCTTCAACTAGAAATAGATAAAAATTTTCCTTAAAGAGAAGAAAGTGTTTGTAAAGCAATCAAGTTTAATGAGGCCTTCGAAGTTACCTTTGGATATTTCAGCCAAATAAATTAAGTCAAATCAATTTTCCTCTCAGATTGAAACTATTTCCTATAGGTTAAAAAAAAAATAGGAACTTTCAAATGTTCTTGGGAAATGGCAGAGTAATGAATTAAATGTATTAAACAAACACATATCAAGCACATACATGGCAACTACTCTAGATTTTAAAAATAGCTTACTGAGGTATAATTAACATATATCAAATAACCCATTTAAAGCACACAACTTGATAAAATTTTGACACATGAATACACCTGTAAAACCATTACTACAATCAAGATAAAGACCCTACCCATCATACCCCCCAAATTTTCCTACTATCTATCAATATTTAAATCCCAGCCTTTGCATTTCCTTAACTAACCATGTTCAACATGTTTTCATGTTCCTATCTGCCACCCTACAGATTTTTGGATAAGTAACTGTTCAATACTTGGGCCCATTTTGTTAGTGGACTGTTTTGTTTCCATATTACTGTTTGGATAGTGCTTTATATATTCTGCATACCAGTCCTTTATCAAGTTAAGTGGTTTACAAAGATTTTCTCCCAGTCTGACTTGTCTTTACATTCTCTTTCTTACCAATTTTTTTTTTCTTACCAATGTCTTTTGAAGAACAACTTTAATTATGATGTCCAACTTATCAATTTGTTATTTTATGGATATTTTTGGTGTTGTATCTAAGAGATCTATGCCTAATCCAAAGTTACAAAAATTTTCTCCACAAAATTTTATAGTTTTAGGTTTTACATTCTACTTGTTCTATGAATTATTGAGAGGGGTACTGGAATCTCTGCTAAAATTGCATATTGGTGTATTTCTCTTTACAGTTCTATCATGTAATTTGAAGCTCTTTTATTAGATGCATAAAAATTTAGGATTGTCCTCTTGAAGAATTAATCTATTATTAAGAAATGACCCTTTTTATCCCTGGTATCTGTCTGTTCTGAAATCTAACTTCTGATCTAATATAATATAGTCTTCACTCCAGTTTTCTCTTGGATAGTGTTAGCAGTGTATCTTTTCCAACCTTTTAACATACATGTGTCTTTATATTTAAAGTGGGTTTCTTGTAGATGTGACACACTTCGGTCTTTATTTTTTATATCTAATCCAATGATCTCTACCTTTTAATTTAATGTTTAGACCATTTACATGTAATGTGATTATTGATACGGTTGGGTTTTAACTCTACCATCCTGAAATTTGTTTTGTATTTGTCACATGTGCTTTTCATTCCCTTCTTCCTCTTTATATGTTTTGATTATTTCTTATTATATCATTTTATTTCCCTAATTGGCTTAAAGACTATAATTGTTTTGTTACTTTGGTGGCTGCTTTAGGGTTTATAATATGCATCTTTAACTTATCACACACTAACTTTTTACAGTCTAACTTATCACCATATAAGTAGCATACGTTTAACTTATACTGCTTCTGGTATAAGAACTTACAACAATATACCTGCAATTTCCCCACTTCCTTGTGGTATTATCATATATTGGGTCGTCGGGAAAGTCATGATGCATTTTTGCATTGAAAAACACAGAAAAATACGTCGTGACTTTCCCGACGACCCAATGTTTTACTTTTATATGTTATAAACCCTACAGTTATCATATATAGGTTAAACAGTCAATTGTCTTTCAAAGATAATCTAATTTTTTAAAAAACCTTATACATTTACCCATGTAGTCACCATTTCCAGTGCTCCTCATTCCTTTCTGTAGGTCTAGGTATTCTTATGGTTTAATTTTCCTTCTGCTCAAAGGACTCCATTTAACATGTCTGTTAGTAAAGGGCTGAAGGTAATGAATTCTTTCAGCTTGTGTATGTTTGAAAAGTCTTTATTTTGCCTTTGTTTTTCAAAGATACTTTTGCTGGGTAAAGAATTCTAGATTGACAGTTTTTTCTTTTAGTGTTTTAAAGTTATTGCTCCACTATCTTCTACCTTACATTCTTTCTGATGAGAAATCTACTGTTACGTTTACTTTTGTTTTGTTTTTCTTTGGCTGCTTTTAAGACTTTTTTCTCTTAATCATTTATTTTAAGCAATTTATAATGTTCCTTGGTGCCATTTTTATTCATCTTTTTTTATGCTTATTGTGTTTCTTGGTCTATAGTTTCTATCAAATTTGGAAAAATTTAGCCATTATTTCTTCAAGTATTTTTTTCAGTTCACCTTTTTAAACAATTCTCTGTGTTTCATTTTGAATAACTTCTATCGCTATGTCTTCATGTCCACTAATCTTTTCTTCAGCAATATCTAACATGCCATTAATCTCATCCAGTGTCGTCCTGTCTTTGACTCTGAAATTTTAATCTAGAAGATACCTCTGCTTAACGTGTTCAATCTTCTCCAACATATCAAATACAATCATAACTATTTAAATGTTCTTGGCTATTTATCACCTTAGCATCTAGGTTCACAATAGAAGCATTTTAATTCTTCTGTAAAAGCTACTGGCTTACTATAACTTCACCAAATTTAACATGTTTCCTTCATTAATTCCTTCCAAATAGAGCATTTTATCATAAAAGAAAATCAAGAAACATTTCTGTATTTACCATGAGAAAAAAGATGTCTGTAGAACCCAGTATTTCAATGTTCTCATTTGTTATAAATCTATAATTATAAATCTATAACTATGCTTGAGTTAAAAATTACTGCCTAAACATGCTCATATTCCCTCATGTTATTTAAAAAAAATCTTCCTCCTCTTTAGTCTGTCTTCAGCTTAAGCTGCTGACATCGCTCCTGAAATTTAGCCTCAACTTTCTTAAAATATTAAGTTCTAATATTAAAAGGGGGGATAAAAGTATCCAGGTATATGAGACTGTGTTTTATATTTGAAAAAGAAAATTACTTTTATATTAGAAATTCAAGAAATAAAGTACATTAAAATTGTCTTGGTTGACAGATAACCTTTATATGTTCATAAAGGTTGAGAATCACTAGTTTATTAATTCTCACTCCTTAAACACACTCTAACACAGCTTCAGACACAATACTAAACTGAATTTGCTGTTTTAAAAAGACTTCAGACACCAATTGGGAAGCTTTTGAGAGTGAAAGGAGGTGCTATTAAAAATTACACAGGGAAAATAGACAATAGAAAATCAAGGCTGTCCCAACAGGTATAGGTCTAATAAGGACTAATCATAATCACCAAATCCAAACCCTCTTATGTTTTATTATTTTTGTTACATCACAGAAGTTGTATGTTTTATACATATTTAAAAACATATAGACATTATTTGTAACTCTTCCTCCTGTGCCCAAATCCAACTCCCATTTCTATAGCTACCCACTATGGAATATACCCTTTTAGACTTCTCTGCACTTACCTGCGTATGAGGTTTTCTGGCAGTGGTTGTTATATAAATGAAATCACACGTACTGGTCAATGTCTTGCTTTTTCACGTAAACTATCTTAAGATTTTCCTAAAGAAGTACATCTGTATCTACTTCATTCTTTTTCATGGCTACCTAATATTCTACTGTAAGGGCATACCATAATTCCACTATTCTAATAATGAACACTGAGATTGCTTCCATTTTTTTCCCATATATTTCCTCCTCTGCAAGGCATAACCATGTAACATTTTCTATGTACCTATGATAGTATTTCTGTATATAGATATACAGAAATGGAACTTCTGGTTTAGAAGCATGCACTTTTAAAACAGCCAAAATTTTCTCCTAAAAAGATGAAGTTATTTATACTCATTCCAATGGTTTGAGTACATACTTTGCATTTTGACATTAACATAAAAATTTTCCAAATTTTGTCAATTTTATTACTAAAGATTTTTTGTAAATCATGTCTCACTGATGTTTTAATTGTAATTTCTCACATTACTGGTGTGGCTCAGTATCTCTTCAAAATTTTATTGGCTATATTTCTACTTCTATGAATTTCCTACCAACATTCTTTTCATTTTCTATCAGGTTGTCTTATTCATAGTGATTTGTAGGCACACCTTGTAAAATCTGAATATTAACTTTTTCTATTACATGTCCAATAATCTATCTCAATCTACTGATTGCCTTTTTAAATATCATCTAAGTTTGATGTCTCATCTGAAAAGGCTTTCTTTATCCCCCAATTTTTTAATTCACTTCTTTTTGCCATTTTGTTTACCTATATTTAGTCCATTTGAGAGTGCCACGAAGTGGGCACCTAATTATCTTTACCTCAATTGGCTAGCCAGTTGTACCCTACCATTAACAGACTAGCTCTTCCATTATTCGTTTATCGTATAAATTCTTCTGTATCCATGGAGCTCCTCATGAATTCTCTATTCTGTTCCTTTGATCAACATGCCATTCCTATTCCAAATTCTTATTATTTTAATAATTGTAATTTTACAGTATATTTTGATCTCTAATGGGTAGGTTCCCCCTGGTCATCCTTCTTTCTGAAATTTACTTGGCCATTCTCGTGTATTTTTCTCAAAATTTAAAACATCAGTTTGTCAAATTCCATTTTTAAAATCCTGCTGGATTTCTAACTAGGATTATACTGACTTTATTTGGTTAGAACTGCCAATTTTATAGTATTAAGTTGAAACATTCAGGAATATAGTACATATTCCTCCATCTATTTAGACCTTAAAGTTTTATTCATATAACTGTTTCATATTTTTAAAATTTCTTAAATACCTTATAATTTAGGCTTCTACTTTTTGTTTATCATAGTTGGTTTTGCTGGTGTATAAGAAAGTTAATAAGTCTTCTAAGTTTATCTCACAGCCAGTTTCTTTACTGAAATCTCTTTTCAACTCAAATCATTTTCTGTTGACTGTCTTTTATTTTCTAAATAGACAATCATATCAGCTGCAAATAGTAACAGTGATATATTCCACCTCATTCCCAGTCCCATTATTTAGGGGTCACTTTTCTTGTTTCTTAATGCATTGGCCAAGACTTTTGGACCACTGTTATGTTCCTATATTTTAGTGGAAGTACTTTTAATATTTCACTATGACATTTAATACAGGTTTCTGATACAGACCCTTTTCAGGGTTACTTCTTGTTGATAAATAGTTATCAGGAACAACCGAATTTTAGAAAATGATTTTTCTTTAGCACCAAAGAGATAATCATATAGTTTTCCTTTTTAACCTATTAATGTTTTCTAATACTGAATCAATATTACACTCCTGGTATTCAACATATCAAAACTGGTATGACTTAATGATTGAAAGCCCAGGCTCTGGAGTCAGAATGCCTGTGTTCAAATCTCAAATCTTTCACTAACTAGTTGTATGATCTTAGGTATGTTATTTAACTTCTCTGTGCTTCAGTTTCCTCATTTTTAAAATGGTGACAATAGTTATCTACCTCAGAGGGTTGTTTTAAGGCTTAAGCAAACTGATACATCTAAAGTTGTTTAGAACAGCACCCAGAACATAGAAAGTAAAGTTTTATATTAATTATTATTTACTGAGTGCCTTATATTTGCCAGGCATAAGATAAATGGCATTGCCAGGGTCAGCAAACTAATGCCTATAGGCCAAAGCTGGCCTCCTGCCTATTTTTACAAATAGTTTTATTAGAATACAGTTATACCCAATGTTTAGAATTTATCTATGGTCATTTTTATGCTCCTACAGCACAGTTAAGTAGTTGCAACAGAATCCATGTGGAAACAAACCCTAAAATATGTACTATCTGCTCCTTTATTTAAAAAACAAGGGCCGGCCGAGTGGCATGCTGGTTAAAAACTGGCTTGGGAGCGCCAGCTCTGAGCAGCAGGGCCCCGGTTCAGATCCCACATGAGGGCCAGTGATGCTGCGCCCTCTACAGCTAAGATAGTGAACAACAGCTCGACCTGGAGCTGGGCTGTCGGTTGTTGCCAGCGATGGCGTAGGCTACAGTGGAGCTGCTGGCAGGCGGTGTGAGTGGCCGGCAGCCGGAGTGAGCAGCCAAGAGCCACAGTGAGCGGCCATCCAGGGTGCAGCAACCAATCTGCCTCACCCGGGAAGAGTGCAATAATACCAACATGGGCCAGTGAAGCGACATCCTCCACAACTAGACTAAAGAACAAAAGGACAGCAACTTGTCTGTTCCCTTTCCCCGATTCCCCAATGTTGTTCCCCTCCCCCAATTCCCCAATTAAAAAAAGAAAAAACAACAAAAAAAATTGCTAACCAGAGCAGAACTGTTCAAACTCAAGAAGTTCAGCGTCTAATAGCTGAGTAAGACAAGTAAAGAAATATAAATGCTACAGTATGAGTACACAATCATGATATTGTGTTACTATGGAAACATGGCAATTCAATACCCAATGACAGGAAGGATTCACATAAATTGAAAGGAGACAAGAGAAAAACATATTTCACCTACTTTTATTTTAAAATATGTATTTGTTTAGATATCTTTATCTCATTCTAGTGTGTGATTTACTAGAGGAAAGGGAGTATGACATTCATTTTTCTGACATTCATATTCTAAGTATCTAGGGCATTTAAGGTTTTTGACAAATGACAGATGAATAAATAAATGAGTGGTGAAAACAAGAATAGGATACTTGGGTGACAATAATTAGACATGTATGTCCAAGTTCTAGATACAAATATTCTATGGCAAGCATTTTACTTGCCATGTTAAATGGGCTCTCTTTTTTAATCTTTGTAACAGCCAAGACTCATAGACAGAGGGGTAAAGTAACATGCTCATGTTTATATATAGACAGTAAGAGAAGAAGCCAACAAATAAACCTATATATGCCTAATGTAAAACATATGCTCTTTATACTACAAAGTTGGAAAGTGGTGGGAAACAGATATAGTCAAAGGGTATCAACAGAATATAGACTCTAAAATAGAGACAGAAGACATAACTGATACAGCAGAAATTGTGGTGTGATTTTAATTTCTAAAATTGGGCGATGATTTGAATAAATTCATGTCTTTGAAATATTAGCCTGGAAGCAGCCTGCAAGATGAATTAGAGGGACAATTAGTTGTCCCTACATTTCATCCAAAGGCTACTTTATCACACCCATTAGGCCAGTTTTAGCAAGGTTCAAGTACTAGATTAAAAAAAAAATTGCTATCATACTATGGCATTTGAGGAATAATGATTTACCTACTAATCTGAAGTATTGGAAATAGTTGGTCCTAACACTTATGGAAGAAACAAAAAGGTACTTCATAAACTATTAACTAAAATGTGAGAAAAGAGTATATACTGCAAATGAAAATACTACATGGAATAAAAATCAAGTCTTAAGAACAAAACTATAATTGAGAATGGCTGTCTTAAGCAAACCAAAAATATCTGGGAAAATGTAAACATAATGAAATCACAAATTATAAATTGTTTTCACTTTTCTTTTTACTTAAGCAAATACTTACAAAAAATGATTTTGAAGTAGATTAAATAACTACTTCTTCAAAATAGAACTCAACAAAAGTAGCTCTTATATATGACATCTATTTCTGCAAAAGAAAGCATATAATTACTTTTAAAAGACAAGACTTAACTGTGCTTCAAAATGTACTTTAATATTTGTTTAGAACCCCCAGAAGTAGGAAGACTTTTTCCCCCTCACTGCGGTATTAGATAGTGAAGAAACCACTTAAACTTCTAAAATTATCCTGTTCAAATATATCTTAAAATATGCATTCTGAAGAAGGAAAACAGAAAACAGTACTTTTCAGATATTTCCGATAAATGCTGATTAACATAATTTATCAAATTTAGATAACTTTTATACCTATATTTATTTCAAAATACACATCATACTTACTTTGTATTTCTAATAACTAACACATAAGAGATCTCAAGGGGTGAGGGAGAAAGAGAAATATGGAAGTCAATCAAAAGTAATAGTTTCATCTGTAAAATGAGAGTACCACCACATATCTGGCAGGTTTCTACAGGATTTAAAAAATAACCAGGGCCTAAAAGTACAGGCCCTAAAATCCAGTCAGAGTTCAACAAATGGATCTTATTACCATAGATACAGTAATATTAGTCTTCTACTTGAAAAAAGAAAACCATAAGGAATTCACTTTTGCATATTTTTAACCCCACTTTGGAAAGAACAGCTGAAATTGCTTGGAATTGATCAGTATTCCTTTGCAAAAAGGAACAGAGGCATTGGATGTGGACTGCACTGAAAAATTAATAGGAATGGAAAGAAAGTTTTTTATATGCATTCTCTATACCAAGAAAGTAGTTAAAACTTTTGAGTAAACCAAATGTTTATTGGAAGCATATTTATAGAACTTTGGAGGATAAAACTTGAACTCATGATTTCTGGTCTTACTACAAAAAGACTGCACTGTTTCCAACATAGTAGTAATTAAGCACTTATATGGTACTATAATGTTTTCACATTTTTCAACGTCTCTTTGGGTGCTCACAATATTTCTGTGGAGAAAACAGGAGAGATGTTATTCTCCATTTTAGGAATTTGGAACCTAAGATTGAAAAAAACAACCTGAGAGCATAGGGCTAATAAAGGTGAAGTTGGAATGAAGAGCCAAGATACCTTCACCTATCTTCTAGGAAATGGAAGTACCCAGAATAATGAAGCTGACAAAAAGGGGGTAGGAGAGTGAATTGTTAATTTCTCCTTAAAGCAAAATTTAAAAACCAGACTTTTATTAGGTAGCAATTTATGAAGGCTGAAATTTAGTTCAAAAGTTTTATACTGCCTTAAAAGTTAAGATAGTATGTACATTTACAAAGTATGGAAAATGATACAAATAAAATTACAAAGTTGGGCCGGCCAAGTGGCGCGATGGTTAAGAACTGGCTTGGGACACCAGAGGGCCCGGGTTCGGATCCCACATATGAGGCCCAGTGACACTGCCCTCTACAGCTAACATGCTGAACGACAGCTCAACCTGGAGCTGGGCAGCTGTGAGTCGCCGGCGATGGCATAGGCTGCAGCCCCTGCTGCAGTGGGTTGCCATGGGCTACCATGTGTAGCCAGCAGCCAGCATGAGCGGTCAGCAGCCGCAGTGAGCGGCAGTCCAGAAGCCGGCGACTGATCTGCCTCGCCCGGGAAGAGCGCAATGATGGTGCCAACTTGGGCCAGTGAAGCAACGTCCTCCACAACTAGACTGAAGAACAAAACGACAGCAACTTGTCTGTTCCCCTTCCCCCAATTCCCCAGAACTGTTCCCATCCCCCAATTACCTAATAAAAATCTTTAAAAAAAAAATTACAAAGTTAACTTAAGTTTTGGGGGTTTGATTGGTTTTAATGCTTTTTAAAGGAAAACAACCACCACCACCACCACCACTGATTTTATCCAGGCAGCTCTCTACCCTATACATCTTTCCTTTTCCTAGTATCTAATACTATCCCTGATATATAGAATATATATTTATTGATGCTTGCTGAATGAAAGAATGCTCTTATGCTATATTCTTGCTTTCTTAATGACACAAACTATAGAGTAACCCTAGCCAATTTATTTATAAACTGAGGCACCGCTATTCACCTGATAATAGTACATAAAACACAATATGCTGTAGGAGACAAAACTGCCTTAGAAATATACATCTATAAATTTAGAAACTTCAATGAGATATTTTATGTAAATGAATTTTCAAATAACTCATAGTTACCCTTTAAATCACCATAACTTATCTTTAAACAATCTTAATTTGAAATATTTTAAAAGAGATTTCTAGGTCTTCTCTGCATTAATCTGCACACAATACAACCTTTTCTTGATGACTCAAGATCATCAATGTAAATACTAATTATTGGACTATTCTATAAACAGTGACTCTTTTTGGAGTGATTGAAGGATGTCCAATTGTTTCATATCTTCACTAACTCATCCTAGACTACTTTTAAAAACAAGGTTTCCTACTGTCTGCTCCCCTGTTGTAATTTATAGGCCACCAGCACCATAAGTCAAGGTTTCTAAACTGCCAGTTGTAGTTTAAAATATGTAAAACTAGAACAGGCAGCTGATATACTTTAACCATATTCTAAATCAAGCCTCGGGTATAGTGATTTTCACTACTCTAAGGCCTGGCTCAAAAGTTTTTCTTTCACTTCCTAGTTCTGAGACCTAGTCTGGGCTGTTGCTAGAAGTGGGGCCATAAGAACAACAATTACCATAGTAGTTATTTCTGTATGTTTTATTTATTTTTACTATAACAGGGAAAAGTATAAATGATAGTCATAACAAAACACACCAAACAACCATGAAGATAAATGACATAAGACACCTCATATTATGTGCTATATAGACAATTACCTAGCCAATTATTAGCCAGTAGTCGGCAAGCTAGGCCCACTTGCTAAATCCTACCCAAAGGTGGATTGTTTTTGTCTGGCCCTTGAACTAAGAATGTTTTTTATATTGTAAAATAAATAAATAAGAATATTCAACAGAGACGCTGTGGCCCACAAGGTCTAGAATATTTACTCGTTATGGCCCACAAGGCCTAGAATATTTACTATCTGGCACAATACAGAAAAAGTCTGCCAACCCCTGATCTAAGGTATAATAAACACATGTAAGACAATATAAACTATCCGTTATACATCAAGTTTAAGCTATGAATATGTCAAAGTAAACGTATAGTTCTTCTTTTAGCAATGGGTTCATAATGATACAGCCAAACTGGATTATCTAGCCCTGCCTATTCCTCTCTTGACCATGACCTGCGGCTTAGCCAAAATCTCTAACCTTTCTTTCTTCTTCCTGATACTCGTCCTTGGATGCTCTCAGAATGGTCTCCTTGCTACTACTTCCAGCTCTGTCTGTCAATCTTTTTCGGAATGTCTCTTTTTGCTATCTAAATCCTTCCTAAGCTTCAAGTCTGACTTCCTCCAAATGCCTTCCAGGATGATTCTAGTGGCATCACTTTCCTTTAAATTACAGTCCTTGCCAAACAATTTAATAATACCATCTTATTTTTTCCTAATGATTTCCTGTGTGTTAGCTAGTATTCCCAACTGGTTTGTAAACTACTTGAAGAAAACACATTCCATTGTTTTGTCTGTATCCCCATTTTAATAATAGCTTATCACCCTCTAAAATACTCTGAGACCAAAATATTAAGAAAATGATAAAAGCTCAAAATACATGTGAAAAAACAAAATTTGCCTTTCACCACTATTGGACATTCATTTCTTTTTAACAAGAAGCTCTTGACACTGATATCCAGAGGGGCCATTTTTCTTTTCTTTTTTTGCAATGTCATAAACTGAAGCACTAAAAGATTCAATGGAATAGACATGCACAGTATTCTAAATCTTTGGATTTACAATACTGTGAGTTTATTTGAAGTCTGCTAGAAATTGCTAGAAATAAAAAACCAACAATTTATCTTTTGATTATCTGGTTAATAAAATTGGAAGTCATGTACACATCCATACATCACTCTCAAGGACACCACCTAGACTCAGTTTCATTAAAAAAGCGCCAAAAATATTTTTTAAAAAGACTCTTCAGGTTACTTCATCAAATTGTATTTTAAAAATATAGGTAAAATATAAGGTGCACAAGCCTTGGATTTGTGAACATAAAAAAATACACATTTTAAAACAAGTATAAATATTACCCATGAGTCTAAACTAAAAATAGACACATTATAAATTAAATGCTCTTTAAGTAAAGCTACAAAAGACAATGAGAATATTAAATCATGCATCCCTTCTCTTTTTTCTGGGTTTTATATTCTCTGAGTTCTGATCTATGCCTGACTGGTCAGATAAGAGGAAGAAATTTTTAATTAGTAATAAAATATGCTTAATATTATACTGTAGAAATGTTACAACTAAAACAATTATTAAGTGCATGGTAAAATAAATCATTCTCAATTATTCACATAAAGAAGGTGATGACACAGATGACACCAAAAGATAATCCTAGAATCAGTTTCTTCAAAGCCGTATCATTAATTTGGGAGAGGCAAATTACCCTCACAATTATGTTTGGTTGAAGCCAATGTTAACCAGCAGTTTATTTTTCCTGAACGTTAAAAGATTTTGAGGATTCAGACATAAAAGAAAAAAGAGTTAATTTAGAAGCATACAGGTGGCTAAAGGCAGCCACCCAGAGATAAAAATATTTTCAGTTAACCTACACACGAAAACTTAAAGACGATCTATGCAGAGAAAGAAGAACATATAGTAAAATTTACTGTGATACTGCTAAAGTTTTCAAATATAAAATTATTTATAAAAATTTTAACAAGATTGTGTTTCTGTCACCATCCCTTCTTCCCACTAACTGTTATTATTAATATTGGCAAGGATTATCAGTGGGCTAAAAAGCTGAAAGCAAAATTTCAGGTTCTACATTATAAAAGCTCTATGAAAAATCCTTTTTATCACTGTTTTCTGTGAAGTCTGTCTCAGTGGGCACTTTATCTCATTACATGAGAAAAATCAATTCAACCAAGAAAATATCAAAAAGGCAGGGGACTCGATTCTCTTGAACATTTTTATGTGATTTAAACAAAACATACAAGATGGCAAAAGTTACGGATTTAGCAAATACATAAAAACTAAATATTTATCCAAATACAAGATCGTAGCCACAAAACTCAATTAGTTTCTGCCTAACATATGGCTCCAACTCCTGAGTGGCATATGTTTAGCACTGGTGCTGGTAACAGCATGATGATAAAATATTATAGTAACAGCTCAAGTTCTGCTATTTCATTCTTATTATACAGAAAAACACACACCAACTTTGGTTTTAAGAATTAAAAACACAGACCACAGTTAAGAAGCAAAATAATTATACAGTTTTAAAAGTCCACAGTAAACACATACATGAGAATTATACTGTAAAAGCAAACAAAAAAAAATCGTCTGCCTGTTTTTAGTTAATAGATGCTCAGACACAAAGGTGTCCAAAGGAACTTAAATAAAATCTCACAAAAGAAAATCTAATTCATGATTCTTAGCATCCCAGCAACATTCCCCACCACCACCAAAAAAATACCCCAAGGCTTTTAACGCTAACAGTTCAATAAAAGAACGACTAACGACTACGTTAATTAAAACAGCCACCGCTGTGCCCGCGATTTTATGGCTAAATTATTTGTTCATTTTCCTTTACCTAACGCATGACGTCCCTCCACAGACGTGTCAAAAGTTCAAAGATTCAAGCTGTTAGTTAAAACAGGGCGAGGACTGCAGCCTCCAGTCTCCCTCCTGACTGAACAGGTGGTTAACTCCGCCGGGTGGAGGGACGGGCAGGTACTGAGCCGAACAGGCTCAAACACACAGGGCGGGTTTTCGAGGTTTTAACCCCAAGATGAGCGGGGAAAATTCTCCTCAGAAAAGCTTTTCAAGTTCAGCGGCTGCCCGGAGGCCAAAGCCGAAGGCGCGGCGGCCACTCGACGATCCGCTCGGGAGAGCTCTGCTTCCTACCCCCGCGTCTCCAGGAGCGGCGCTGCTCGCCTCCGGCCGCGGGCCAGGGGGACGGAAGGAGGGCCGCCCGCGCCCCCGCGCCGCCTCCTCAGGCTGCTGGCGGCGGCGCCGCGCCCCCGCAATCTCCTGGCCGAGACCTTCCGGCCCCGCAGGTGCCCCGCCAGTGGTTGGGTCAAGTCCCGGGCCCACTCCCCTCGTCCCACAGGGCAGGATGGGCCGGGCCCTCGACGGGCCCGAGCCCCGCTCGGCGTCCCGGCTCCTCAGCCCCAACCTAACGGTTTCCGTGGCGTCTGCTAAGGGGCGGGACGGGACAGGAACGGCTAGGTCTCCCCCACCTTTCCCGAAGGGAGCGCCCGCACTCTCACCTCAGAGTCACGCCGCTCTGGGGCGGAGGAAGGCGGCTACCCTGGCGCCTCTTCTTCGGGTTCCTGATCGTTCTCGCTCTACCTCAGCGGCAGAGCCGGCTCTCCGGGCCGCCGGGGCCGCCGGCGCACTGACTCTTGGGGTGGTTTCCCGGCAGTGACGGCGCCGCTTCAGCCCCGCTCTTCGCTCCCTCTCCGCGTAGCTCCCGCTTTCTGTTTCACCCGAGGGACCACGAACGCTGCAGCCGCCATGCTTACTACGGAGCCGGGAGGAGGAGCCCGGAGTCGGAGCGCCGAGTGCGGCTGCGCGAGTTCCGTCGACGGCGCCCCCGGCCGGCCCGGACCCCGGGTCCCCGACCCCTTACCCGCTGCCCCAAGGGTCCTTCAAGGGAGTCCCGGTCCCCCACTGAGCCAGCGGCGCGTGGCGTCCGAGCGCCCCTCGCCGCTCCCGCGGCGCCCACCGCCCTCCGGGGCTGCAGGGTCTCTCCTGAGGCCCGGCTACGCCTGACTCGTCGTAGCCTCTGTCGCGGCCAGGCTGCGAGCCACAACTAGGGAATGTGGAGTTAACTAACATTCCTAGGGCCACTCACAATTCTCACACCAAATTGTAAAAAACGCCCCATCCTCGCCCCCCGGGGCGCACCGGGGCAGCCTCTTTCCGAAAGCACAAGAGCTTAAGGCAGGGCAGGTGCCTCTAAAGACACTCCCCCCGGGGATAGAAGGCCAACCCAAGTGGGCTTGGATGTTTTCAATCCTAAACACTTGGAGCCCGGGACCCTCTCTAGCAAGCAAAAATATTTAGATATTTACTTCAGTTGAGAACGTCGAGGTTAGTTACTTGGTCTCTTCCCGGATTAAATCGGGTGGAAACCCATTACCTTAATTTGCACAACAGCACGAAGACTTAGAAGTGTACGCAGCAGAGATTTCCTTCAACCTCCAGCAACTGGGGGCGCTGCAATATTGCCTGAGGGCTGGCCGGGGCTACCTACTTCTGCAGTTTCCACTGGAGGACTTGGGAAGGGGGGCGTCCAACCCCTGTAACTGTCCCTTCAAAAACAATGATGGATGTAAACAGGATCCGTGTTTTGGCTTTATTGCAGTTTATTGATTGTGCTGCCTTTTAAAATAGCAGTATTTTAATTTTCACCTTTTCACAGAAGTCCTTTTAAAATGTACTAATTCTCTACATTCTTAAAGAATACAATGGTTAAGGAAATCCTTTGTTGATGACTTACCATCAGATAGGATACTTCGGCCATAGGCTAAAGTCTCAGGGGATTGCTGAGGTACGTAGGATCCCTACTTTGGTGATCTCTTTTTCCCTTTGGAATGTTCTCATCAGCTTTTCTAATATCTGTCACTGATTCTCATCTCATCTGCCTCTTTATCCCCTCTGATCCTTCTCATTTTTTCTATTTTACAGTTTACTTTTTACTCTTTTCTCCTTTCTTGACTACATTTCTCTATAGCTTCAGGTGATGATTGATCGGATGTTTATATCCACAGCCAGCTAATGAAAGATTTTTTTTCTTCCCATCAGTAAATAGGACAGTAACTCTATCTCAAGTGGTATCTTAAAATATTTTCATTGTTGTTCACTATCAAAAGTTCTCTCCCTGTGAGAGGTGTTTCCTTTTCTTTTTAAAAATTATTTTATATTTATTTTTAATTATAGTTTATATACAATATTGTATTAGTTTCAGGTGTACAACATAGTGGAGCAACATTTATATACTTTATGAAGTGATCACCACAATAAGTCTAGTAACCATCTATAGTAAACGATCAACCATTATATTATTGACTCTGTTCCCTATACTGTACATCTCCATGACTTATTTTATAACTGGAAGTTTGAATTTCTTAATCCCCTTCCCCTTTAAGGTGTTTCCTTTTCTTAACGTTCAGATTTGGCCCTCTCCCAGACAAAATTGCTGAGAAACTGATCTCTGAATAACTGACACATAACTGTATATTGTTATAAAATATGAGGATTTATTAGAATGTGGGTGAATTGAGGTAGTTCTCCATATTGCTGCTCCAGCTCTGTTTGGTCTGAGACTAAGCTAGTAGCTTCCAAAATTGACTCTAAGCTAGTAATTTCCAAATCTTCCTACTTGGGGGCTTTTTTACAAGACAGACTCTTGTAATTTACCCCTCAAGATTTTGATTCCTTTGTGTATGTATTGGGGGGTGGGGGAAGGCTCCCAAAATGGCATTTTTAAAAAAATTTGTTTTTAAAAAGTATGTTTGGACATACCTACATGTGTAGGTGCAATAACGAAGAGCAGCTATTTTGAAGGAGAGTCAGATATAATTCAGGAATGTCATTGAAGTAGCCCTGAAGAGTGTAGTCAATGACATGTAGTGCTGTAACTTTGAGTCAAGTGAAGACTAGGGAGGGCTGGCCGAGTGGCGCGATGGTTAAGATCTGGCTTGGGACGCCAGAGGGTCCCGGTTCGGATCCCACATATGAGGGCCAGTGACACTGCCCTCTACAGCTAAGATGCTGAACAACAGCTCGACCTGGAGCTAGGCTGCCATGAGTCACTGGCGATGGCGTAGGCTGCAGCCCCTGCTGCAGTGGGTTGCCATTGTTGCAGTGTAGCCGGCAGCCAGCGTGAGCAGCCAGCAGCCAGCAGCCTAGCAGCCGAGCGGCCGTCCAGAAGCTGGTGACTGATCTGCCTCGCCCGGGAAGAGTGCAATGATGGTGCCAACTTGGGCCAGTGAAGCAAC
>NW_017731498.1:2095109-2134840 GCF_001890085.2 Hipposideros armiger
AGCAACTTGTCTGTTCCCCTTCTCCCAATTCCCCAGCGCTGTTCCCATTCCCCCAATTCCCCAATAAAAATCTTAAAAAAAAAAAAAGACTGGGGAATTTACGTCCTGTTGAGAAAATGAACCACACACATAACCCTAGCATAAGCACCAATATGAATTTTCTGGGAATCCAGAGAGGGACAAGAATTTACATTTGTTATGAAAAAGTCACTTTTGAGTGCTTCATTTTTCTTATCAATAAAATAAGGGTCATTTTCAGTCCTCATATTTCTTGAGCTTTCAACAAACACTGACCACTTATTGAATATTCTTCCTTTGGCACTATACTCTCTTGGCTTTTTCCCAACATTTCTGGGTACTGCTTCTCTAATTCCTTTGCAGATTCCATCTCCTCTCCCTAGCTATTATATATAGGAGTACCTCACAATTCCATTTAGGTTCTTTTGTATTTTCATTATAATCTCTTAGACGAAACATCATCACCCACACCAATGGCTTTAGTTATCATCTATAGGCCAATGATTTTCCACGTGTGTGTCTCTAGCCCACACCCTTTCCCTAAATTCCAAATCTGATACCTACTGCTTCTTCATTGACATGTTCCTTAATGTCTTAAAGTTACACAGTTTAGAGCCAGTGAGCTCATAAGCTCTTCTTGTTTTTCCTTTCCTCTCATCTATCCAGTTGTTCAAACATGTAGTAGTCATCCCTGATATATCCCTCACCCTCAGTCCCCATATTCATTGCAGTACCAAGTTCTAGCAATTTTAGCTCCAAAATCTCTCAAATTGGTCTGCTTCTTCCCAGTTGCCACCAATCTAATCTGGTCTCACTGCATATAATTGGAACCCTTCCATTCATTCTCCACTTTGCGGCCAAAATGATTTTTTTTAAAGCAAATAAGATTATATGACTTCTCGTGTAAAATCTTTAAACAACGTCTCATTTTCCTGAGATAAGACTAGAATTCTTAAGGTGGCCTGACCATGTGAAGTCTTGCCTTTCCCATTCTCATCTCACACCACTCTCTGCTTGCATCCTGTGTAGACTCCCTAACCTTTTAATTTCTCAAATGTGCTGTGATCCCAAAAGCCACAGACCCTCTGCACATGCCTTCTTCTCTCTTTTACCCATCTCCTCTTACTCATCCAGGTAAGGAAAAACATTTATGACCTCTCAGACAAGTTCTTGATCCCTTATTGATATTTGCTCTTCTATTGACATGTACCTTTTCCTCTGATTTACCGCAGTTCATGCCATTTTGGTATGTGTGAATACTAGGTCTATGCCTGTTACTCCCTTCATGAGGAGAAAGACCATGCCTATTTTTGTTTATAATGTAGTAGGTACCCAATAAATAATTCTTGAGTAATTGAATGTTGTTCTTTGAGGTAACTTTCAGGATTACAGAAAGTTGTTGAATCATGTCATTAGGAGATTACTGATCACTATTGAGAGAGCAATCTTGCGCATGATTAGTCAGAAGAGATACAAGAATGTGTTGGGAGACAGTTCTCCATGGAACTGTCATATTTCTGTACATCTTGTGAGCAGAAGCACTAGGAGCTTTCATTCCAGACTATCATCTTTTCCAGGACGTTTGTACAACAGTCAGCCTTGGAAGATAGAAATAGTGTTTCCCACCTGAGTAGCAGGCACCTTTGTTTACCATTCAATATGATAATGTCTCCTGTGGTCAAGGTTGAGCAGGTTTGCTTGCAGCCCATTACACAAGACTGGGGGTTTCTAAGCTTTGGGTTCTTCAGCTATGATGCCAACCCACTGTGTGTGCAGCATCACCTGGGCCACTCCATGTTGCCCCTGAGTGAGACCTGAGAGGTAAGGAAACTGTCGTGACCATGAAGCTGTTTCTGCTTGCTGTGCCGCGTGGAATAGTCTTCGACCCAGAAGACTCAGGCTTCTGCTAGCATCCAAGAAACGGTAGCAGGCTAAGTTACTAGCTTGCAAGGGGCATAAAATCTTAGACCCTTCAGTGCTCTTGACAAGATACTGTGGGTTGAAGAGAAAGAAAGAGATGGAGAAGTCAAACTGCAAGTGGAGACTTGTCTTTTAAGAAGTTCGAGGGGAAAAAAACAGTTTTATGAGGAAGAAAGCTAGGACAGCAGACTGCCATGGAAGGGTTGTACTGACTGAATTCTCTGGGCAACATTGAGGGGTCCTCATTCTGATCAGAGCCAGCAAGAACACTATTGCCATTGCTTTTCTCTTTGGATGGGGAACTGGTGCAAGTCTGGAAGAGGCGAGGGAGGTGAAAGCAGTTGGTATGAAGGTACACTATGAATGCAGCCAGAAGCCTTTTGTTTGTCTCTGAGGAGTGTGATATAATATGGGGAAGGAGAGACAGACTTTGGAGTCAGGTAAATCAGGGCTTGAATCTCAGTTCTATTACTGACTGATTGATCTTGGACATGTTATTCTTCTGAGCTTCAGTTCCTCACCTGTAAGCTAGGAAGAAAAATACCTACTTTACAGGATTAAATGGCATAATGCTTGAAAATGCCTGGCACATGCCTGATGCTCAATAAATAAATGGTAGCTATGTGATTAGGATGTCCTGGCTAATTGTGACCCAGTGAGATTAGGGAAGTCCAGAACCTTCTTTGATATTTCCAAAGATACTTGGGGAGGGATTGGGCCAGAGTCAACTCTTGCTCCAGATTCTGGATCCTGTTGCAGTCCCTACCCTTCACTGTGCTTTCCCAGCCATGCTTTACTCCATGGATGGAACAGCTCCATCCCCCAAAGCAAAGGAAACAAGGCACAAAATAGGAAACAACTTGATATTGAACATTGGCCATTCGCACCACAGGGAATTTCTCACTGGCCATCATTTTTTTTTAGACCTCACCTTGCCATATTGTCACTATGGACCATCATTCTAACAAGGCTCTTTTCCACATTTTTCTAAATTCCTGGGACACCCCTAAAGCTATCTCTCTTTAAAACTACCTGGGGTCAATTCCAAAATTCTGTTAATTTATTATTACTCAGAGCAGTTTGTTTTCTGTCCCCTGTCCAGAACATCCTTGGAAGCCTTAGCTTTTTTCCCAAAATCAAAAAATCCATTCATGTGATTTGTTAAACTAAAAAGTAACTGTGTCCTAGAGAAGTAGTTCTTAAACTTTGCATGAATAAAAATCACCTGGGTGCTTCTTTGAGATATAGTGGTTCTACCATGTGTCTCCCACACCAAGATTTGGATTCAAAAATCTGCATTTTATAAGCACTCTGAGGTTCTGATGAGGGTAGCCATGAGCCTTACTTTGAGCATCTTAGAGCAGCTCAAAAAGCAGTCAGCTTTCACAAATAAGATAGTTTTTTTTTTCTCTCTATGACATGGAGTTAAACTAGGATTGACTCAATTATTCAAGAAAACCACTCATCTATGGTTCAAGTCTTTTATATTGTTTCTTCTTTATAAAGAAACCAATTAGGAAAGGCCAAGGAATTCCTTAATCACAAAAGATAATCCTAATAGTCCTAATTTGTCAATGTTAATGATATGGTTTCAAAGCATTGGTACTGGAGACAGTCTTACTTCCAAAGAGGGGAAAGTCTTATCTGGTTACTGGCCAGGACTTACTGAATAGGTTCCTGACCTGAAGGGGCTATACAATAAAAGACAGATTATAAGGATTTTCTCTAGGTTGAAAAAATAAGGTTTTTATATCTGTCTTTTATACTGTCAACAGCTCTTTGATGTTTTGTACAGCTTTAGGAGGCTCTAATAGAAGCCCTGGGGTTGAACACACCATGATCATTATCCAGCATAACCAGATGACATATGAATCAATTTTAAAGACAGAAGAAGGAGATAGGCATCAATAAGGATAATGAGGCTGAAGATAACTTGGGATTTGAAAAACCTATCCCAAAAGTACGTGCCTTTTTTTTTTTCAAAAAAGAAAATTTCAAAACCAGAGCAATATTTTTTTCAAGATAACAATGAGCTTTTAATCTGGAAAAAATAAAAATAAAATTTAAACGAGTTAGGAAATGAAAATTCAGATAATCTACATTCACTTATCACCAAATTTAAAGCTCTTTCTCAAACTTCAGAAGTAAATATTTAAACCAAATTGCATTTTAAAACTACCAGACAAATCAACTATTCATGGTAAGTAGAGTAAATATTCTTAAAACTAAGTTGCCTTTAATTTTTACGTATAAAATACAAATGAAACAGTCATCTTATAAATAAGGACAATGATGTATATAGTAATGGGAAAAATTATGGAAATCATTTATAAATTAAATAATCTTAATGAAGTAAATAAAATACAAATTTTATTTATTATTTCAAATTTTTATGTATAAAATTTTGTGAAAATCAAAGCACATCTGAATTTGATCTTATTTTCTCTTTCACTGTACATACACAATATAAACTATTATGTTGAAAAGACAAAAGCTAAAATTAATTACTAATGGTAATTACTATTACAAAAAGAAAGTAAAGTAAAGATACTTTTTTTAGAAAATAATAAAAAATGACTTCACCAGAGATACTCAACTTCAAATTTGAGAAGCTAATGACAAAATATTGGAAATTAAATGTAGCCCATTTTCCCAAGCTATAACAGGCTAAGAGTAAAAATAGGATCATGGTAGAACTCTCAAAAAGTAGTTTAGTCTCCTCCCATGTACACTTAAATTTCTTCCAGATGATTCTAAGAATCCTTAGGGATTTGCACAGGTGTACTCCAAGGAGTAGTCCCCTGAGCAACTATTAACTACATGACATCTATCATCTTCCTCCTTTCCTCTTCTGGTTTATTGAGGTGTTTTCTCCTATTGTTTCCAAAGCCAGCAAAGCTCCCCCACTGCAGTGCTGTCTGTGCTAAGATTGTCAACCCCTGACTTGAAAGGCCCCCATGCGGGTACCATGATACAGTTTTCCATGGGCACCATCTCCAATGGCTCTGTTTTCAGCTCCAAAACTCCCATGTCCATCATAGTGAAGCATATAATTATATAATTTGTTTGTAGCTCTAGGACTCAGGTATGAATTCATGGAATAGATAACATTTTCCCCAAAGCCTTTTACTCTAACATTGGGCAATTGACCTTGAAGCAAATTTTTCATATCTCTCTCTTCATTTAGAATGAGTTTTTTTCTTTTCCCCCTTCGTTTGTAAAGAGACCTGCCCTACCAGCTCTAAAAACATGCCCAGACATGCCCAAATCCTAGGGCAAAAAATAGTTTAAGCTCAAGCTGTGACCCCAGCTACGAAACCAATTAAGTACTTTGGATGAGGGATGTGGATGTTAGTGAAATGGTTTACTATATTAATTTTCTTAATAATAGTGTCTATTGAACATTGATATTACACTAGGCATCTTATTCGACATAGAATAAGAGAAAACTCTTTTCTTGTAAGAATCTAATATAAATTGATAATCCAAATATGCTTCAGAGTGGGGGTTCATTGTGAAAGAGAGAATCAATAAAGAAATATTTATAGAATACCTTTTATGTTGAAGACTCTGTAGAAAGAACAAATGCCTTGACAGTAACAAATTTTCTTTTTGTGCTGATTATTTATTTTTTGCTTTCAGCTCCAAGCCCACCATTTAACACTCTGCTCTGGAATGCTGGGCCTAGGTTTGGAAACTACATTTCTCAGTCTCCTTTTCTGTTAGGATTGGCCAATGGAGACTGTAGTAACTAGAGAGAAATTGGAAGGCAAGTGAAGGAGACACAGGACTTGCTTCCTATTTGCAAAAAATAGCAGCTACAAAATAGCCTTAGTGTCTTGGCATATTTAGCGCTAGCTGTCCCGCATCCCTTCATGGCTACCAGGACTAGCTAACTGTGCCCCTTTGTTAGCATAAGTATAAGCACTAGCCATATGACACCTCCCACAGAAACCTGAGTACTAACTATATGAGTACTGAGGACCCCTTTCTCCAAGCAACTATTTCTTTCTTTGGTTTAGTTCCCTGCTCCCCTCCCCCAAGCCCAGCAGGTCCCTGCTCCCTTTCCCCAAGCATCCCCCGTTTGCCTTTTCAGTTTTTCAATATCTATGTGAGTAATTTCTTGAATTAAATTCCTCTGTTTGAAATACCTAGCATGGTTTCTGATTTCCTGCCTGGACTTTGATTTGACAGATTTTAACCAGATAGATTTTAAATAGCTGGTTCGGGAGACAAAATATACTCACACAAAAAGACATTCAGAGATATCACATTTGAAATATACAGCTCAGATAAAATTTGCTGCAGAGATTAAAAAAGGCAAGCAATCTGGTGATGGAAGAACTGACTGGTTGGTGAGCACACAATGTGATATATAGATGATGTATTATAGAATTGTACACTTGAAACCTATGTGATTTTACTAACTTGTTACCACAATAAACTAAAAAAAAAAGGCAAACAATCAGTTGTTATGGGATGACCAGACATAAGCATTGCACTTTTTAAATTTAACTTCTTTTAAAGAACACATCTTACACTATTGCCAAAGTTTGATAGAGTCACTTCAAAAAAATGCTAGTTGGTAACTGCTTCCTTTTACAACGAACTCCCTGGAAACAGACTTTAAAGATCATTGACTTCCACTTGGAGATTTTGTTTACTGGAAAGGACATCAAATAAAAGACACTCTCCAGCTTCATTGGAAGAAGGAACCTTATCAGGTGCCTAACCATGAATGGACATTTACTGCTGTCTACGTACATCAAAGACTCCTTGAGCATCAGAAGCTGCCAACCCCAGAGGTAACAGACAGCTATCTCAAGACATCAACAAGGCCTGTATCCATGTGGATTGATATTGAACTTAGAATCCATTTTGTTTGATCATCTTAACCTATTTGCTAATAATATTAGTCATAATAATAGTTATATTGTTCTTTAGGTTTTTCTATACAGTCCAACAGTTTATGATTACTAACCATGTATAAGATAACTGTTAAAACTCCTTTTGTGGCTTATGCAAATGTTGTACAAGATACCAAATACAGAAAAATGAGACAGAAAGCAAAACTCAGATCATGATATTTAGCAGGTGAGAAGTATTCCAGAGTGTTTTTTTCACAATGAAGGACATAAAACCTGACTGTCTTCCATTTACCTGCCCTTTCCATTTTGGAATAAAGTTTGGTCTCCACTCATATCCCATGGTTAACAAGATAAGGGCAGTACTGAGACTTCCTAGGAATAAGCTTTCCTACTTCTGTGAGACTACACTGTCTGATCAAAAGGTTGGTCATCATTGTAATCTTCAGATTGATTTATGACCAAAAAGGGGGACTGGTGAACAAAAAAGGGGGTTCTATGGAAAGTGACCTCACAGACTGATCTGATCATAAATTCCTAACTGGGCAGATCATGGTGGTTCATCACACCCCAGGCCTGTAACTTCTTTAGTGAAAAGTTTTAAGCCAGCCCTGTCCATTGTTTCTATGCATCTAAGTTAACACACCTTTGAAATAAGCTGTAACCACCCTCAAGAAAGCACATAATCTTGTCAACTATTCTGTAATCCAACCCCCACCTTACTTTTTCTCACCTCCATGTAATCTTACAGTCCATTCTTAGAAGCTGCAAAACAGTTGTTCTGTGGAGCATTTGAGATCTTGCTCCTTGGCATATGTCTTCAGTTTGGCTCAAATAATAAAAAAATGTATAAAAATTAAAAAAAAAATTTTTTTAACTTCTTTAGTTTAATCTTCAACATTGTGTTCAAAGTACCATTACTCAGTCTAAGTACTCATTCTATAGATGGAAAGTTGGTTCTGAGAGGCTAAACATACGGTCGCATACATACAGCTAAGAAAGTAACAGAGCTGGGATTCATACCTAGTATAGGTGACTAACTCATTCTTTCCATTATTCCATGTTAGATCAGAAGAATTGAAATTTGAGGTGAACCTTGAAGAAAAGGCTTCAAATAGAATGGCCAGAGGAAAGCACTTTATGGGAACTATAGCTAACAAAGACATAAGATTGGAAAAATGCCAAGTGTGCCTAGGGGTAAGAAATAAGCCAGTGCAAAAGTTTGTGATGGAAGGTATGGAGATACAGAGCAGAAAAAGTAGGTTGGGGTCAGATTAAGAAGGACCTTGGTTGGCATGTCAGGAATTTAGGAACCACTTATTTTTAATCAAGGCTCAGAGAAGTGAAATGGTAAAAGTGAAAACCTATTTGGAATTGTTGATTAATGAATTTTATCACTGATACTTGTCAAGCCACTGTTGTTATCAAAGCCTTTTAAAATAACCAAAAAATTAAAATAAGAGAAAAACCTTTATGGATTACTGCTGTCAAAACAAGTGATTAGAAAAGGAATTTTAACTGCACAAATCTCAGGATAGGTAAAAAACATACATCAAGTTTTTTAGTTTTTTTTTAAAGATTTTATTGGGAGAGGGGAACAGTGTTGGGGAATTGGGGAAGGAGACCAGCCAAGTTGTTGTTCTTCAATCTTTGTTGTGGAGAGCGTGAGTCGCCATCTGGCTGCCCGTCGGCAGCTCGTGGCCTCTAAGCTCAAGGTGCTGTGTTCAATCTTAGTTGTGGGTGGGCATATCCATCATCCCATGTGGGAGTAGAACCAGCAGCCTTGTTGTTAAGAGCGCACACTCTAGCCACTGAGCCATCCAGGCTACAACTCAGCTCAAGGTGCCAAGTTCAGTCTTAGTTGCAGCTAGGCATAGCCCACCATCAAACAAGCAATCTTGTTGTTACACTAGCTGGGCCACTTTGCCACCTGTTGGCAGCTCAGCGACAGCTCTGCTTGGGCACAGTGTCACTGGCCCATGTGGGAATCGAACAGGTGGCCCTTTTGCTCAGAGCTCATGCTTTTAAGCCAACTCTTAACCAACTGAGCCACTCAGCCAGTCCTAAAAAAAAAAAAAACTTTTAAAGAAATAAACTGTGATTTTTATCATAAAGAAAGAATACATATTTATTCCTTGGTTTAAGATAAAACAAAGTCCTAAAATAATCACATAGCTATGAGAAATGAATTAAGTATATTTTATAGAAAGGCATTATTACTTGACTAACACATCTTTAGGGCATAAAATAAAGAAATATTAAAATGACAAGCCAACAACACTAAATTGAGAGATACGGATAATGTGGGTCACCAATCAGCCTGTCAGTGGACTATTATGTTGGTTGCAATCCTCTCCTTGAAGCAATTGGATTCAGAACATTATGGGGTTAGATAGGCTTTTGTGGGCTAGCCTGGAAATTCAACTGTCATTTATAACTTTGTTTCCATGGCAAAGTGCCTTTGCAAATTCTAAACAGACAACTTTCAAATTAACTTTTGGAATATAACCCATTTGCAATTTGGGGACTGTCTGTGCTTTGAATGTAGATGGTCTATTAAAACCAGGGCTTTAACACCACTGAATCTCAGAATTTCTAATTAGTTAGTACCTTTCTTTCAAATCCAATAATTTATTTGAGAAAAGGGGATTAGAAAAGCAACCCACCTGGTGTGAAGAAAAGGCAAATCCAATAACTTTTTTCCATTCAAGTCCTGGTTATAAGTAAGCAAATATTTTGTCTACAAGTATAAGAAGAATAAAATGGCTAATTGAAATATACCTAAGTGTTTATATTTTTGCATTGTCTATTTGTTTATCTTTTTGCATTGTGTATAATGCAAAGGTAATACAAAGTAAGGAATTGAGTTGATTATGCTTAAAATGCCTGCTTAAACTTTTCTTAATGACATTTGTATACTGTAGGTGAAATTCTTCTAGACTAGAATTGTAAAAATTATTGCAGTAATTTTCCATTGAACAGTACACAAAAATATGCAGGGAAAGATCTATAAATGATACCTGGTGTCAAAAATTGTCTCTTTTTAAGAGGATGAAATGCTTGTTCAGAGAAAGGATATATTAAAATATTTGATTGGATTTCCAGTTAATTTTACTCTTTCAAGTAATTTCATTTTTCCTCTTTAACAAGAAAATACTTGAAATACAAACAAGCAAAATAAGAACTATTTCTGGGCCGGCTGAGTGGTGCGTTGGTTATGAGCTGGCTTCGGACACAAGCTCTGTGCAGCAGGGCCCCGGTTCGGATTCCACATGAGGGCCAGTGACACTGCCCTCTACAGCTAAGATGGTGAACAACAGCTCAACCTGGAGCTGGGCTGCCATGAGTCACAGGCGACTGCATAGGCTGCAGCCCCTGCTGCAGTGGGCTGCCATAAGCTATCATGTGTAGCCAGCAGCCAGTGTGAGCAGCCAGCAGCTGGTGTGAGCTGCCAAGAGCCGCTGTGAGCGGCCGTCCAGAGGCTAGCGACTGATCTGCCTCACCCAGGAAGAGTGCAATGATAATACCAACATGGGCCAGTGAAGCGACGTCCTCCACAACTAAACTGAAGAACCAAAGAACAGCAACTTGTGTGCTCCCTTTCCCCGATTCCCCAACACTGTTCCCCTCTCTCAATTCCCCAATAAAATCTTAAAAAAATAAAAATTTCTCTCTTCCATCAACTTGTACTTTATTGAAGATTTTTGTTAAACTCATAAAATTCATAGCTGATAAGTTTGTGAGGTATTCCATAAATTATGTAAAATTATATAAAATGCTGTTTTTTTCTTTTCAACTAGGTAAGCTAATAAATGCTGGTGTTTTGTTTTTCAAAGATTTTATTGGGGAATTGAGGGTTGGGAACAGTGCTGGGGAATCGGGGAAGGGGAACAGACAAGTTGCTGTCGTTTTGTTCTTCAGTCTAGTTGTGGAGGACGTTGCTTCACTGGCCCAAGTTGGCACCATCATTGCGCTCTTCCCGGGCGAGGCAGATCAGTCGGCGGCTTTTGGACGGCAGCTCATGGCGGCTGCTGGCCGCTCACGCTGGCTGCCGGCTACACACGGTAGCTTATGGCAGCCCACTGCTAAATGCTGGTGTTCTTAATGAAAGCTCACTTGTTATTTACCTCTGGAATTTTGTTTGCTTATTTTATAAACCATATTTCTTTTGGGTCCATTTATCACATATGTTTGTAGGAAAAGTACCATTTATAGTGAGATCTTAAAAACATTTCTTCTGTTAGATACCCTAAATATCTATCAAAGGTTTAGCCCAACAGGTTGAAAAAATCATTATCTTCAGTTAGAGTTTACCTGGTTTGTTATTTTTATATATTTCGTTTCAAATACATTCTTTTAGTATTCCTCCTAATGGCAATTGAAAGCCATCAGCCTGAGAGTCAAAAGCCCTGGATGTTGGTTTACTCATTTAACAAGTAATTCCTGAGGGGCCTTATGTGTAGTGTATTCATTGCCATTCAGTTCTACAAGTGTTCTAATTTCTACTATGACTTTCTCTATAATCCATAGAGTTATTTAGGAGTTTATTTTCTGTTTTCTTTCCAAACATCTTAAATTCACATTTTATTCCTGAGTTCTAATCTTTTGTTATCCTGAGTAGAGAACATATTTTATATAATAGCTGTTCTTTGAAGTTGAATTCTTTTTGGTGATTTAATATGGGTCAGTTTTTTTTTAAAATGTGCACTTGAAAAGAATGTATGGCCTCTATTTGGTGCAAAAGTCTATTCATATCTATTGGATCAAACTTTTAATTTTGTTGTTCAACTCTTCAATACTATTATTAATCATTTTGAGTTTGAACTCTTAATTTAAAAATTAGACATGATCAGTTTGTCCATTTCTCCTAATAATTTAGTAAGATATTGCTCTATATATTAATATTTTGGGGTTAGGCTTTTAAGCACACATGTATTGAATATTGCTCTGTTTTCTTGATGGATTATTTTTTCTTAGTATTATTCAATGTCTTTTTATGTTATTAATACTTTTTGCCTTAAATTCTATGTTGGCTCATTTTATTGTTCTAATTTTTTTAAATTTGTCTGATTTAGCATATATTATTTTTCTATCCCTTTACTTTTAGTCTTTTGGTGCAGTTATGATTTAGATGTGCAACTTACAAGCAGTATAGAGTATAGAGTTAAATTTTATTTATTTTTTTATCCATTCTGATAATCTATCATTTTATAGCTAAGTATCTATTTTATATTTACTGCGATTCTTTATTTGTTTATATGTATTTCTACACTCTTAGTTGTATTTTATTTTTATCTTGTTTTTCTTTGCTTTCTACCTCTTTCCTGCTTTCTAATGGATTAAATGTTGTTTTCTATGTGGCCCATAATTCTTTCTAATGCCTTGGAAATTATAGATTATTTTTCTGTTCTTTTGATGTATGTATTTACTTCTATTTCTATTTCTTTCCTCTTGCTGAACACAATACTTATTTTGGCATACTTTACTCTTTAGTATATATAACTCCCCTGTTTCCTTGGTGCTCTCATTTTCTTAGTGTTTTTTGTTACATCTAAAGTTTTACTGTACTTCTTAATTGAACATTAATGTATGTATCTATGTGTTAATTTATACTCATTTATATTGACTAACTTATTTAAGCTGTTTCTGTACTTCTTGTTGATTCTCATATTCTCCGTTTTTCCTCTAGGTTCACTTTTCTTCTTGAGGAATGAAGCGTGTTCTAATAGCTCCTTTAGTGAAGGTTTGTGAAAGTTTTGGGCTGGATCAAATGGTTCTTAAACCACCTCAGACCCAGATACATATTTTTGTAATAAATATTTTGTAATGTCCTTTTTACTTCACAAAATAAAATATATAGATATTACAATCTAATAATACATAAAATTTCTTAGCAGTTAAAACAATGCCAAAACTGCTATATAATATATTAGTAAAAGAAAAGTAAGTTATCCAAAAGAATGTACATTTTGATATGTATCTAAATACTTGAACATGACCACAGTAGAAGACATAATGAAATAATCACATACTTACACACACCTATAATATTTAAGTTTGGATTTAAGAGAAATAAAACACTATTAAACTGAATATTATCAGTGTTTTTTACTCTATATTTTTATTTAACATTATATCATTTATTTTATTTACTATTTATTTTATATTTTACTTTATATTTGATATCTTAATAAAAAGGCTATATATGTATACATATACCCACATAAGCATGTCGATACATAAAATCACCATGAATATATAACTGTAAGGTACAGGTGTGTTATTATTGGGTCTTCAGAAAAGTCATGACATATTTTGTCTATGTTTTCAAAGGTCATTTATTTATATAAAGAACAAAGATCAATCAATGATATATTGCCTGTTTTGTTCAATAACCTTTTGCCATCTTTCAGTGAGCTTTATATTTCCTCGTTTATAGAAGGACCTGTCTTTATTTGCAAAAAACTGAACAAGGTGCTGATTTACAGCCTCATCTGAAGTGAACGTTATACCACGCAAGTTTTGAAGAGAGTGAAACAAGTGGAAGTCTGATGGCGCAAGGTCAGCCAAGTATGGTGAGTGTGGCAACACATCCTATCCAAGCTCCAATAATTTTTGATGGGTGATCAAACTTGTGTGTGGTTTCGTGTTGTCACTATAGAGCACAACTCCTTTACAATTAACAAGCTCTGCACGTTTCTGGATGATGGATTCGTTCAAACTGTCCAATTGCTGACAGTACACATTCAAATTGATTGTTTGGTTCCTTGGTAGGAGCTCAAAAAACACGACACCTTTAAAATCCCACCACACTGAGAGCATAACCTTCCTCTGATGAATGTCTGCTTTCAATGTCGTTTGAGGCGAATCATCACGTCGGGACCAAGATTGTTTGTGCACCCCATTGTTGTAAACAATCCACTTCTCATCACTAGTTATCAGTCGCTTCAAAAAAGTGTTGTTTTATTCACGTTTAATGAGCATATTGCAGATGTTTATATGCACCGTCAAATGAACTTTGAGTTCATGAGGAACCCAAATATCGAGCTTGCTTACGTATCCCAGCTTCTTCAGGTGGTCGTGAACTCTTGAGTGATGGATGGTCATTGTTTCTGCAATCTCTTGTGTCATGTAATGTGAGTTTGACTTGATCAATGCCTTTATTTTGCCTCATCAACCTCGGTGGGCCTCCCTGACAGAGGAGCATTGTTGAGATCAAAATCACCAGCATGAAATTTCGTGAACCATTGTTGGCACTGATGTTTGTAGAGCATTGTCACCATAAACTTTATGCAACTTTTCACAAGCTTGACGCGCCTTCTTCCTTTTATGGAAGTAAAACAGTAAAATATGGCGAAAATGCACAGTTTGGTCTTCCATCTTCAACTTGTTGTAAATCTCCAAAACTCAATCAAATCGCTCAATTTTTTTTCAGAATGAAGCTAGAACTGTCAGCTATCAAATGACATAGCAATAACATAGATGCAAATGACTCTAGTACTTCCAAAAATGAACTAGTGCCACCTGTTGCAAACATGCGTCATGACTTTTCTGGAGACCCAATATTTGAGATTCAAATTCCTTGAATGGCCTTGCTATTGGTGACATATTTTTCCAAAATGGTGAACAACTCTTAGTAAAGTTTCAAACAAAACAAATTCCAATCGTCCCTCAATTTGAATCCTAGTTGCATTCCTAAATAATTCAGCATATATTATTTTTGTGTTCATATGGAGATAGATTTTAGGTTCAAGTGATTATAAAGAGGATTTTCACCTACATGTCTATGTGGCAGGTGGTTAGAGAGTCATGCAGGACAGTACAATGATGAATAAAGAACAAGGAAGATTCAAAGGAAAAAATTAGCAAAATCTGATTAACACATTCTACTAAATATTTTGATTGCTAAAATTGACACCAAACCATTTTGTTTACAAATAGATGACTTAAAATTTTAAAAAAAGTCAAGTTGCATGATTTAAGTGGACTTTGTTATTTCTCATTTCTTTACAGAGAGTGACTGTATTCTTCAGTTATGCTAGGACTGCTTTCATGTTTAAGCTTCCAATATTTCACTATGACTCACTGCATTCTTTAAAAACAAAGAAATAATAAAGTTATGAGGCCACCATCACAATGTATAAAGTGAATTACCCATTCACGAAACTGTTTTTTTCCTCTTGCTCACATTTTCTAAAGTTTTTTTTTGTAACAAACACATTCCTTTTGCAATAAGAAAAAAGAATATTAAATGTTATTGAAAAATATAGTAGATCTTTAAGAATATAAAAGGGCTCAGGATTTTAACCAGTCCCTGTGCAGTTTTTATAGTATGGGATGATTGTGGATCAACTATTTTCTTCCTGTTTTCCACTATCACTGTGCTGTAACACATGTCATTCAATGATTTAGCTGGCTTTGAGGTAAGAGGCTCTTCTGGCCTGCTGGGAACAGAATCTAGCAGGTTGTTACTGTATTTAAAACTCTTTGAAGAAGAAAGGTATTATTTAAGTATTAAGCATTGTTATGAACATCCTGCCTTTTAAAAGCTCAAAGGGAAAGACAAAAGGACCTGTCCTTATTAGTATTTCCAATTAAACTGGGAAAGATAAATTATTTCCAAACCATCTAATCTTTCCTACAGATCCCCACCACCCCCAGCACTACCTTTCAGTCATATCTACATGTGGAGAGAGACATGAATCCAACCTCTAATTTTCCTTTTAGCTGTAGTAAACACATTTATTACAAGGTTTCTGCATGTTTGTTTATACACACAATCTTAGAGAAACCTGTTTGCTTCTACTAATGAGGTTTAACAATACCCTCATAATTAGTAGTACTTGCCCCCCAAATTGAGTAGGTAATATAAGATCATGTGGCTGTTTAATTTGGAGTCTCATAAAACATTATGCCAAGTCCTTTAACTGTGGTATTTGGGTATAATCATTCCTGAAAGAATCATCAAATATACCTTTAGAGATTAGTTACTGGGGAGTTTTTACTCTTTTTCAGGGAATTAGCAACAGTCTTAACACAATTGCCAGTTACGGTAATTGAATTATCAGTCCCTTTGCATGAAGTCAATTTTTATGACTTGTATGCTTGATATTTATCCAGCCATCCCTCTTAGCCTTCAACCATCTGAGTTATAATTCCAAAGCCACCCTGCTTCAAACTGGCCAAAGAGCTCATGATTTGATAAACTGATGTTCTTAGGGGTACATATTGAATTTCAAAATGATGTAAAGGAGTCTCAAGTAAGAACTGTGAATATCTGTCACAAGCACAACGATTCAAAAAAGAGGATGTCTAAGTAGATTAGAGACTCGATTGAGACCATCATAAATTTAGCCTGGATAATTAGAGGATATAATTTTTGGCCCAGTGGGGTGTGTTTCGAATTCAACACCAGTTATTTTTGGTAGAAGGTTGAGTCTGAATATTTCAAATGAAATGGCACCATGTTAAATTACCTGTTCTAAAATGAGAACCTTTGTTCCTTTTGTGAAATTCCCTTTTAGAAGTACAGTGTGAGAAATTAAAATTTAGACTGTGTACTAAATTGAAAGTATGAAATCCCATCTTTAATTACTTGAGGAATCAAGGATTTGGAAAATTATGGCTATTCAGAGGGCTTTTTTGCTTCCATGTGTGTAAATGTGTAAAAATTTGATAAAGACCAACCTTCTTGCCTCATTACAAGGGTAAAGAGTTTCAGTTAAAATATAATTTCCTTCTGAATGTAGGAATTTAAAAGCCTGAACTCATTGTGTTGCTAGTATTCTTGTAGTTCTAATAGCAGCGTCAGGATCATCAAGAACCTGATGCATCATTTAGGCTCTCTGTGGAGTCCCTTGCACTATATTACTGTCAACGCGAGCTCTATTGAGACAACCATTTTGAGTCTTCAAACTTAGCTTATTAATCATTGAATAAAAATGTGGCTAGGTATCAGGGAATAATATGAATGTCCACTCTGTTAGTGGCAGAAGCCTAATTTTAAAAATACCTTGGGAGTCAATTAAGGGCAACCTGTATACTAATGAATACTCCCCTGATCTTGTCTCACACTCGGGTCCTCTCTCAGATTCTCTCTTCAAGAAAGACACTTCCACCCCTCAGCTGCTGGACATATTGGCTGCTGTCAGCTCACACTGTGTTTCTCACTGAGAATTGCCCTCTGCCACAGGGAACTGCCTTGACCAAGGGACCATCTCCTCTAAGGAGTGGCTTGTGGCCAATGACTGGATAATATGGGAATAAAAGGTCCAGCTACCATGTTTCAATTTGGGACAACTCTGAGGGGTCATCCTAGTACAAGAGCTTCTTAAAGGATTGGTTCGAACCTCAATTGCAACAGCTTTTGGGGCAACTCCTCTGTTCTCAACTGCATTCTTCACTTGTTTACAGGTATGTCTACTGGGAGCACTCTCCAAGTGAAGTTTTTGCAATTAACACCTCATTTATTGCAATCAACACCTCATCTATCCCTATTTTCAAGGAAGCCAATTTAACACAGTGATTGTCATCATGGGCCATCCTATTGTGTTGGCAGAACATGTTACTACATAGATTGACTCTGGTCAAAAACATTGGTACCACTACCCTGCCTAAGCTGGTGTTGAATATTACTATTGTCAAACCATTTCTTTTAGTCCAGAAAGCATACTATATGTAGCAAAGTTTATACCTTCAATTAATATATGAATTTATTAGCAGAAAACAAGACCCCAAGAAGACGATCTACTGTATAGGTAAGATTGGATGAGCTATGGGAAAAGGAGGGGAGAAAGATCTTACATGGCCTGCTTGGGAAGAGAAAAGTTCATAATGGGGTTCCCTGAACCAACTGGTGTTATATTTGTGTGTGGCTGAAGGAGGAATGGAAAAAGTCACAGGAGGACAGTGAGTACCTGCCGTTAGGGATGCTGAAAGGAAGGCTGTGAAATGGAGCTGTTTGATCATTTTTGCTTTAAGATGACTCTAAAATGCAGCTATTCTAGACCTCTACTGCCCACACAGTTTTCTCTTTGAACTCCTTCTCCCACTCATTTTGGTACTAAATCTTATACTGTCTTATGTTGTTTGAATATTTAGTAGGAGTTTGCCTTTTTCATACTTCTTTTGAATGCCTTATAGTACTAGCACAGAACCATGCACATAAGAGGAATTCAACAATATCTGTTAAATGAATAAGTGACAATATAAACATGAGATGAAAAGATTATTGAGTCAGAAAATAAAAATACATTAATAATCCAAAGGTCCTAAATCTGTGGTTTCAGAAACCTTTAAAATGGGGGATTTAACATAATGTTTTTTGATAGGAAACAATGAATACATATATTTTTATGTCAACTGAACCCAAATGATATTTTGGAGATAGCAGTTTTAATCCCGAATTGCAAATGATCTAAACATCTTGTCATAAGAGATAATAGACTTCATGTAATTTCAGTACATGTCACAGCTCAGTGAGAACAAAGAAACCTACTAGAAGGTTACATGCATTATGTAAACTCTAAGCCATAAATGACTTCTTTTTGTTCAGGACGTTCCAGACGTCCCCTCCTCCACTTGAACACAAGGTTCTGCCTTGTGACAGAGAACAAAGATGTAGACCGCAGAGCACTTCTGTGTCTAGAAGCCTAAATGGCTGAAAAATGACTCCATTTCCAGACGAAATAACTAGGCTCCTATTTCTCTTGGACAAAGTCCTGATACATTCCTTTCTTCCCCTTAATCCCACTGACCAAAATACTCAGGTTAAACATTTCTAGGAATAGTTTGAAATGAGGATAATAACCATTTCCTTTTCCCACACTCCACTTTTCCAGGAAAGATAATTTCTTCTTTAATTGATGCTTATTAAGAACACTCCACAGTTACTTCTTCCTCTAAAATCAAAATATCTAGCTACAAATATTAAAATTATTTTGCATGTATTCATAAAATAAAATCTGTGGACTAAATTCTTTAGCACGTGATTACTTCAAACATATATAAATGTGAGTGAGTGTAATAGTGAACCAAATAATGATCTCTTTCTAAAAGGTTAAAGTATTTATGTTTGTAACTCCTCCCTTGAGTTTGTGGTCATAAACCTTGAGGTGGTCTGCAATGACATTATTCATTTGACATGGGATAAATTATTTTTAAAAGGCATATTTAAAATCACATTCAATAAATGGAATCTATGTTGAAAAATTATTAATCATTTATAATAGTAAGAGCTTAATTACCTAGGAACATTGGTTAACCGGAAACGCATTTGTTGCACTCTACAGCTGAGAAAGATGGGCAAGTTACAGAAAAAACTTGTGATGATAATGACTTAATATCAAAAGCAACTTCTGGAGGAAAAGTTTTCTTCAAAAAAGAGTGTGCCTTTTGGGCCCATGAACAAATATGTGATTGAATTCCCAAAGTTTTACGCTACTGAGCAAGAGAAATAATTTCAGCCAAGAAAAATCTCAAGAATACTCCAATGGAATATATATATATATATATATATATATATATATATATATTTAATCAAAATAACTTTCAGATGAACTCACATTGTAATTCAAGTTAGTAAATGGATTAATGTTTTGTTTGGAATTAGGAAATATGAGTCAATTACCTTTTGAAGGACATATTTAAAAGGTAATTTTAGTTTCAAAGAATTATATAAAGCTTTTTTTCCTGAAGATAATTAGGTACAAAAACATTTAAGTAAAATGAACAAGTAAACAAGTAGAATAAAACAAAATTAAGTAGAATACCATTAGCATTATTGGAGGAGAGTGGAAATCATGCATTGAAATTATTGAAATATAAGCTGAATACTTCTGTTTAAACTATAAGGGGATTTTCCATTTCATCAGCAATATTAAAATACAGGCTGCATATGAGGATCAATAACTGGAATTTCATTCATGTTGCATGAACCATAACCAGCTCTTGTTTTTCAAACCAGTGGAAAGTAAAGTCCACAAAAGGTTTATAGATTTATGCTACTCTTAACAGATTTCTTCATGAAGTAAATAATGTGACAATAATTGATAAATGTCTGACTGTACCTAAATTTTTTTGCTTCAAGAACAAGAACAAAATAATGAACTAAGAAACTCAGATCTATAGTTTGAGAAGGGAAGCTAGTCTGTTATTGACAGGATGTCCAACAAACTGATACATTTGAATTGTTGAGGGAAAAGAGAATTTCCCTTTAAAGAAAACAGAGAGATTTGTATTCTTATATTTGAGAATATACCTGTGAAAGTAATTGAGCTAAACAGGTAGATAAGTATGACGGTCCATGAATTAGAGCAGGCTTTGAATGGTTGTGAGTAACAGAAGTCTTTAGCTATGTGTGCCATTTTAATTTTAAGATTTAAACCAAGTAAGCAATTAATGTGACTATTCTATTTAAACTTCTTATTTGCTAAAAAAAATCTCAATTCTTGCTTATGTGATTGCTCAGAGTTTAAGTATGTTATTTTAATAAGTAATTAAGTTACTTCCCTTCACTATGATCTATAAAATGCCTTCCACTACTTATTAGTCATTATTTGGGAATAGTTTTCTTCTCCATGTGGCACTTTATCGTCTCTGTCTTTAACTGATTGTTCTGGCCAGCTGCTGTGATATGCTGCCTTGTGGGGATGGGTAGAATAATTTCTTAATTGGGGTCTGAAATGAAAACTGCATTTCCATTAGGCAGAAACAAGGTGCCATAGCAACTTCTGGGGCAGATTACTGAACACAATTGTGGTTACCCAGGGATATTTATGCTTAGACTCTTCCATGGCCAATGTCACTGACAAGGTTAATCTGTTAAGAACCTTTTGCTTTGAAGCCATATCCCGAATTACAATATCTCCAAATCTGAGTTATTAATTGTTTCTTATGGTCAGAACTAGGATTTCCCACACTGACTTATTACAAATTTTTACAGATAATAAGATTTAAACTTTATTCATTTATTAAATATGAGTACAGTTCATGTGTGGTATCCTGTACAAGAAACTGGGAACCCAAAGATAGAAGGGCATGTCTTGAGTTGTCTCTTTCAAATCCCATTTTGCATGTGACTTTGGTATCCTGGCTTCCCAAAAGGCCTTATAAAATGAAGAAATAAGTCTGCAAGGCCTATGAGTATGTTTGGAGATAAATAGGGAAACTGCTTTCTCAAGGCAAGCAAAAGGAAACTTCAAAACAAGTACCACTGAACCCATAAACTTACAAATTACTCATGGAATTGGAGAGCTCTTCATTTTAAGATGATGATTGTAAGGTATTGCAAGACTCTCAATAAAGGATTCAATTATATTTTCTGTTCTCTGTTTAATCAGGAAGAAAACCATGTACCCATAAGACCCCAAGTTATTATCTTCTCCCAAGCCTGTTCTTTTTCCCATAATCCTAACTTAGATAATGACACTAGCATCACATATTACCCAAGTCACCTCCTCCACTATTGATCCCTGAGTCATGTTGCTTCTACCACCCAAATATCTTTTGAATCTGTTTGCTGCTTTCTACCGTCAGTGCCATTGCAGCAGTTCAGATCTTCATCACCCCTGTCCTGGATTATTGCCCAGACTCTGGATTTCCTAACAGACCCCATTTTCCTCCAGGGCCTCCCTCTTCAGTCCATTTTCTACACATACGTATTTGTCTTTTCAAAACACAATATGATCATGTCCCTTCTCTGTTTTAGAGCCTGCATTGGCTTCTCATTGATGATTTAGACATTCATTTTATCTTTCATCTTCATTTCCCACCATACACCCAGGTCACATAATACACTCTTTGTACTTCTCTGCCCTGCCATGTACGATTCTATCAGCATGGAATGCCCTTCACCTTGTTTGTCTTGTTTTGTTTTAAGACACTGTTCAAATACCACATCCTCTAATTCTTTTACTGTTTTCTCCAGGCAGAGCATGTTGTACTTTTCCCTGTGCTTCCAGGGTACTTTGTACATATTTCTAATTTAACTAATCATTTTATCCTCTAATTATTTGATTATGCTTTGTTTTTGTCTTGTACATACTAAGCTACTAAGCTATCTTATTTATTGTATCTCCAAGCTTGGCACATTGACTGATCCAGAGTTGCCACTTAATAAATATTTGATGAATGAAGAAACCAGGGTTGATATGTTCCTATAACTTATTTATTAGATTTGTATGGGATATGGCACCATCAGCAATGTGCTGATTATGAATGATATTGATAGCAATAACATAACCAGAGTTTTCTTACTATTTTGTACTCCACAGAGGAAAGACATGAATACACATCTAATTTGCTTACATTCTGGAGATGAAGTAGCACAATTCGCTAAAATACTAGATGCGAAAACAGTACATGGCTCAGGAGAACAACGTATTACTTAACATTAGCCGTGAAAGTTTTCAAAACAAAAATGTAAATTCTCCCACCCCTGGGTTGTTTCTCCTGGTCTCTTTCTTACAAGAGATCACACTTTTCTCCCTGTACATATAATATTTTTAGAGTACTCTGCTGTTACGAAGCATTCTGCAACCCCTGGTTAACTTATTTAGATCTCAGTGTCCTTATCTATATAATGAAGCTAATGGTACTGAGCTGTTCTCCCAGGGATGTTTGATTAAATATGTTTCTTGACATTACACAGACTCAGCATATGTAAGCAAGGATTTTCAAAATAAAATGTTCTATATGCAGAAACAGAAAATTGTTTCATTTGGCATTGTTTTAAAAGCAAGCACATTTCCATGAGGAATGTTTGCACCATTAGCAAACATTTCAAAATGGATCTAAGGTAAAATTTGTTATGACTGTAGTGAATGTTTTATTTGGGGTTGATAAGCTAGGCAAGTATTTCAAAACATCTCCACCCATAATTTTTAATGGGAAAAGTAAGTTTTGGTGCAATGTAAGATAATTTTATCTTTCTAAATATGCTGGCTGTTATAAGGGATTTCTTAATATTGTTTACTCCAAGACAGCCTCTATGCTGGGTTGTATCTTCTTACAATGCCTTCTTTGCCACTTCAAGTGGGAATAGGGCCCAGAATTCCTGATGTAACGCCCTTCCCTAGCAGTTTTCCTGTTATTTTCTGTGGGAAGAAGGGCTGCATTGATCTCCCATATTGGCAAAGCTAGACTAGCTTAGGAGGACAGGCTCTCTTTTTCCACACCTCTAAATTGTCTGTCCATCTGACTTCTCCTTTACCTCTCCCACTTTATGTGACAGTTTCTTTCCCAGTGATAGGTAGACCCAGACAGGCAGAGCGGAGAAGCCAGTCGAGAAAGGGGGATATGAATGGAAACCAAGAGGAAAACATAAACAAAACATCCTCGATGCTTCTGAGATGCTAAAAAGTGGTAAGACAAATTTAGATTTTCTTTAAAAAATTATAGGGTAATATTTTAACTCAAACCTTTCTATCACCTGTCCTTATATTCAGTTAACAGGTGAGTAAAGTTGGTGTAAAAAAGAATTGCAGTCTAGTCATGGGTAATAGCATAAGCAAAGGTTCTGACTCCAGGAACTGAATGTGTTTGATGTGCAACAGAATCATCTGAAAATGTTTTTAACACAAAGAAAACCCCCTTTTATTTAAGCATAATATACATAAAGAAAAATGCATATACTGTAAGTGTAAACTTGATGAATTTTCACAGAGTAAGCACACTCATTAACCAGCATCATTTGGAGAGGTTTTTTTTTAATTTATTATTATTTTTTTTTAGTTGAGCCATCCTGCCACCTGTTGGCAGCTCAGTGGCTGCCCAGCTCAGGCTGGGACTCGAACCGCTGTTGCTCAGAGCTCAAACTCTTGAGCGAGCTCTTAACCAATTGAGCCACTCAGCCCATCGTTGGAGAGTTTTTTGGTTTTGCTTTAAAGACATAATTTTCAGGACTTTTTTTCCAGACCCATTGAATCAGTCCTCCAATTTTGAGGCCCAGGAATATCTATTTTAAATAAATTCCTCAGGATGTGCTTTTGGAGTGAGCTGGGCACTGTGTTAAATTTGTGAACCACTGTCTGGATCTCAGGGTGCATGCGTTGGGGAGAGAGAGATAGAGATAGAGATAGAGATAGAGATAGAGATAGAGATAGAGAGAGAGAGAGAGAGAGAGAGAGAGAGAGAGAGAGAGACAGGGAGGAAGAGAGAGATATTAGGGTAAGTCATAGAGTCCTGGAGGAAGAAAGAGTAAGGAATCCCCCTGCTTTGAAAAGAGTTCCAACAGTTGTTTGAAGAAGGAACTATGGCAAAAACTCCCATTTGCCTCCCAGTATTCATTTACTTTTTATTGTTTAATAATAGAACTCTTTAGTAACAGAATTTTCAGTAGGCACATAGTAGTTATTTGGAGTAAAGACTAAATCTTGTCCTGTCTTGCTGCTAGAAGTGGTCATGTAATCAAATTTTAGCCAATGGGGTATAAGTAAAAGTGTAATACGTGACTCCTGGAAAGTCTTTCAAGAGTTGAGGTGTACTCTTACTTGATCCTTTCCTTCAGCTAGTGGCTATAATATGGAAATATTGGCTGGCGCTCAAGCAGCCATTTCAACCCAGGTGGACAAAGGCTGTAAGTTAGGGATGGCAGAACAGAAAGCTGGAAACAAACTTAGGTTCCTTAGAACATTATGAATTCCATACCAGCTCTGTAATACCAATTCAGAACTTTCAATAGAATAAAATATTCTGTGTTTTGGCTATTATTAATCTGGGTTTTCTAATACTACAGCTGAACCTAATCCTAACTGATTAGGATTTTCCTGTTCTGTATATGTATATCTAAAGGGTCCCAGCAGGAGGTGGTGATCTCTCAAGAACATGGTGTTCTGTTATTTGCCAAGAAATTACTGAGAGCAAGTTTGGGTTTTGATAATGAACTCTTAAACAAGATAAGCTTGTTCAATACTATACAGTAGGAGCTTGTTTTCTAGGACCTATTTATGTAGTTGGTCTCTTTTCATAGGCTTCACTTGAACCAGGTCTTATCTGGTATCTGGAGCACATTGGTGGGATTCTCCATAAAGTGGCTTGTTTTGTGCAGGTGAGTGTTAGCCTCATTTTATCATAGCTTTAGGGGAATTCTATGGGTTAAGGCAAGTTTTGAGCAGCAGCTAAGGATACTGGGTCCAATCCCTAAAGAGATGAAGCTGGCACAGGCTAGGAGTGTTGTCAGGTCTTAGGCCAAGATAAGCAGGAGTGGGCTCTCACTACAGCTCTAGCGCCGATGGGAGAACTGAGATATGAACCAGTTATTGAGATGGGACTGAGTAGGGAAGAGCAGCAGCAGGTCTGAGGGCATAAGATTGCCCAGGACCAACTGACTAAGATCTGCAACAAGACCAACTCCAAAGCCCTACTAGCTAGTGCCTGGGGTTTCTAATGCATGTGTACTCTCTACTTTGGGCAGACACTGGACAGGGCTGAGGTTACTGGTAAAAGCACTGTCTGAGGCTGAGATGTATAAGACAATGGTCATTGTCTGACTTTTTTGCAAGTTACTTAGCTCTTCTTAACCTCAATTCCCTCATCTGTAAAACTGGGACTAATGGTACCTAGTTCATAGGTATTCCATTATGGATTTAAAAAAAGTTTTATGTGAAAGGAATTTGCAAATTGCGATGAGTTATACAAATGTAAATTATTATTACTATCTGGGGAGAAGGATGGCAGCAATTTAACTGTGCAGAGCAAATCCTCATAGCATTTAAGATGCAATGAGTATAATTCGTTCATTTGAAATGAAACAAGGTAGATTTATAGAGTCAGGATATAATTACAAGATTTGTAATCTGGTCAGGAAACTTTGGTCAAAGAAATGCTGCATTCTTATTTCAGAAAAACACAAGGCTTTTAAAGAGATCATGTGACAGTTTACTTTCTAATCATTTCATGGGCAATATGGTTTATCTTAGGGCAGCTACAATTCATAAAAGTGCAGTTTATGATTCACCAGAATCAAGAATAGCCACATTGAGATTTATTGAACATTGTGTGTTGTTCAAGATAAACATTAAGGATCAGCTACAAGAGTCAAGAGTGCTTGCTTTTTGGCTGTAAAAACAGCATTGGGGCATACAGGTTTACAATTGTATTTGTTATAATGAACCACATTTTACAGGCAACAGATATAGCTGACTTATATCCTAAATTGTGTGGGGCTGTGCTGTCAGGCTGGCTCTAAAGGGATTTGGAAAGATTTATGAGATTGAGTGACAGCCAGGGTGATTCTTGAAACTGACTTTTTAGGTGTCATTTTGGTGAATGACAGGTTATAGTTACAAAAAATATTCATAATAATAAGGACTTTGTCTTTAAATTGTAGTAAGGCTGTTTAGTGGAAAAAAAACCCTACCTAATTATTTAATTAGAGTTTGGTATACTTTGGACATTCTATGAATCTAATTGGCTTTGAGCAGATGGCCTGACTTCTCCAGACATTCAGAATCACTTCTACTCCCAGCCAAAGACCACAGGTTCCTTCAAACAGGGTTGTAATCTACTCACACTGCTTAAAACAGAATTTGTTATTAATTAGTGTCTTTCTAACTATTGCAATTAATTTTAAGACAAAGAAGTTAGTTGTGTTTCAAAGGAGATGAAAGAGGGGGAAAAAAGAAGGAAAATTTTATTTCATGCTCTTGTTAGATGAGCTCTTTCCTTCACTGCTCCGTTACCCGTCATCCTGCCCACAGGCCCCTATGCTTGCTCCTCTCCTGAGATAAATCATTTAATCTCAACCTTCTTCTCATGTTTCAGACCAGTCAGGTACTCTCACAAAGGCTGTCAGCATTTGAATTTAGCATTTTCAGGTTGAATAAGAAGAATTTTTCTTTCATTTTTATTTGCTGTTAAATACAATATTACAAAAACTTTAAAAGAAATTTTAGAGAAAAAAAGGGGGAGGGAGGTGGTAGAAGAGGAAAAAGGGGGTCAAATGTATGGTAATGGAAGGAGAGCTGATTCTGGGTGGTGAACACACAATGCAATATATAGATGATGTATTATAGACTTGTACCCTTGAAACCTATGTAATTTTACTAACCAATGTCACCCCAATAAATTTAATAAAAAAGTTTAAAAGGTCTATAATTCTCCTTAATATAATTGTTTCTTTTGTGTTTACTTTGATTGTATTGTTGATTCATTTCTTTATCCAACAAATATTTATCGAGAGGCTCCAATAGCCCAAACTCTATTCTATACTCTGGGGATATAGCAGGGAACAAACAACCCTTGCCCTCATGGGGTTTTCATCTACATATGGAGAGAGAGAAAACAAACATTATGTCAGAGGGTGTTAAGTTCTAAGGAGACAAATAACACAGGGTAAGGGTTGGGAATGTGGAGTTGGGTAGAAGAGCTACTATTGGCTTTCTATCTTTGTCTTACTCTGTACTCTGTAAGAATATGTATCCTTCTCCCTGAAAAATGCCATCTTCTCACCCCCACCCCCCAAAAAAACCCTCATAAATATACATTTAGAGATATGGTCTGAAAATTTTTTTCATAACACTTGCTTGGCACTGAATGCAACAAACATGACCAAGAAGCTTGATGCTAACTCTTAAATGAAGAAAATAAAAGGAAATAAACATAGAAAGATAAGAAAGCATCAAGTAAGAGAAGAAACTGGCAAGAGATAGAGGAGAAAATATTCTGGTCATTGAAAGTTTGTACTCATATCTCAAACTCTGAGAATTTTTGGCAAGACCAGATTAAAGTACAGAAATCCTGTGATAAAATTAGAAACAAACCAAGTAAGTTTAAAAGCAGTTTGTTATTTCAGAGTTAACAGTCTTAGGCCATCTGTGTATCATCCATTTTTTCTGTTTTACATAAAGTTCCTCAGTTTCCTTTTTCACTTTCTTATTCTAGAAAACAGTCAAAGATTTAAAAATGGCAAGTCCTACCTACCTGGGGATGTCAAGGTCATTAACAATGTGACAGATAGATACAGAAACACTAATTGAAAATTTTGAGCTCTGATCTGAGCTCTACCAAGAGTCTACTCCAAGTTGAAAATCAATGGCCTAATTCTTCCTGCCCTCTTTAAAAACAAGCATGTTTGTATATGGCCAATTTTAAAGAGAATGATGGTTAGAATCATTATGTGTGAAATTGAAGAGCTCCATTTATAACAGAAGCCTGTGTGGACCAGCAAAATGAGCTCAACATTTGCAATAGGCCGATTTGGATTTGAATTCTGGCTTTACCAGGCACTCATTGACCTTAGACAACTTAGTTAAACTCACTGGGCCTGATTCCTAGCTGGTAGGGACATTTCTGGTGTTGAAAATGATATACATTCAAGGGTCGAGTCTTTAGTTGGGTTGAACTATATGAAATTGCTGACATTTGACAGTCTTTGACTATCATATGGCAATTTCATGTGGTCCAGCTTGGCATACAGTGGGTACTCAATTAAGAGTAGCCATTATTATTGCCACGTGTATTTAGTATTTTAAAGATTGATTTATTTGAAAATATTAGGTTGATGAAGGCCATTAGGTGTCCAAAGGACAATCATAAAGTACTTTATTTTTTCTTTTTTAATAATAGCTTTATTGAGATATAAACAATATTTCATAAAATTAATCCTTTTGAAGTGTACAGTTCAGTAGTTCTTTGCATATTCATAGAATTGTGTCACTATCACTGCTATCTAATTTTAGAAATTTCCATCACATCACCACAAAAGAAACCCTATATCTACTAGCATTCATTCCCTGTTGCCCCCTCCCCCTAGTCTCTGGCAACTACTTATCTACTTTCAGGGTTTGTGGTTTTGCCTATTCTGGACATTTCACATAAATGAAATCAGACAATATGTGGCCTTTTGTGACTGATTTTTTTCAATTACTATAATGTTTTCAAGATTTTTACTTGTTATAGCATGTATCAGTATAATATCAATATTATCAGTAATGAAATACTGAATACTATTCCATTGTATAGGTAGACCACATTTGGTTTATCCATTCATCAGTTGATGGACATTTGGATTGTTTCCATTTTTTGGCTATCATGAATAATGCTGTAATGAACATTTGTGTACAAGTTTTTGTATAGACATATGTTTTCAATTTTCTTAGGAAGGAGATTGCTGGGTCATATGATAACTATATGTTTAGCACTTTAAGCAACTGCCAAGCTGTTTTCTTTATTCTAAATAGCTAAGAAGTGTGTGATTCTAGCAGAGAAAATACAAGATGAGCTTAGGGCATCTGTAGTGCAAGAAAGCAAGGAACCACTACAAATATAAATATTGGGGGCATATCAAAGGGGCACAGGAGCCAACCTAAGATAGCTACCAAGTACCAAGAACCAAACCTGAAACAATTGAACAACAAAGAAAATAGCATGGTATTGGATTATAACCCAAACATAAAATCAATGTGCATCAGTCTACACTGATATAAATAATTGAATAAACAAATAAATGGGAGAGAAGAGACAAATCTTCCTTTAAGAAGAATTTCAAATAATATAAGTAGATACACCCCCTCTAGTAGGTGGAGCTTACTCACTTCAGTATGGACTGGTTTTAGTGACTCGCTGCCAAAGAATAGAGTACGGAAAGGAGAAAAAGAGTAACCTTATAGAGAATTCTGGCAACACTACCTTAACTAAATAATCAAGGTTAACATCACCAGCAAGAAGTCATGTTGAGATAGTGTGCCCTGTGATATGATGTGACCAGAAGGGCACTTCTCCTATGTGGTATTCTTCCCCAACATCCATGCCCTAATTTAATTGTGAGAAAACATCATGCAAGTGCACATTGAGGGACATTCTACAAAATGCCTGATTAATACGCTTCAAAACTATCAAGGTTATGAAGGCTAAGGAAAGACTGAGAAGCTGCCACAGAGCAGAGGAGACCAAAGAAACATGGCGACTGATTGCAACATGGCATCCTGCTTGGGATTCTGGAACAGGAAAAGGGCATTAGTGGGGAAACTTGTAAAATCCAAATAAAACCTGGCGTGTAGTTAATAGTAATGTACCAGTGTTGGTTTCTTAATTTTGACAAACGTACTGCTGTAATGTAAAATGGTAACAGTAGGGAAAACTGAGTGAGGGGTATAAAGGAACTCTGCACTATCTTTGCAAGTCTTCTGTAAATGTTAAATCATTCCAAAATAAAAATTTTCCTTAAAAAAATAAATCAATTACATGTAAACATAAGTAATACATTTTAATTGAAATAAAGCCATATTTGCCAAAACAGAAAATATTTAATTTTAAAATTTCAGTGGGTGTAGGAATGGTTATCCAGGAAATTCAGATAAAGAATTTGTTACTGAGAATGAATGTTGAGATTTATCTAAAGTAGTGGTTTAAGTGGATTAAATGTACCAAGGACTTGCTTATCTTTCTATCAAACTATCTAAAGTTACAAGATTGGTTGGTTAAAGCAATAGCAGCCACTGCAGCAACAAAGATTTTTAGCATTTGATCCCCAGCACTGGGCATTTAGGGCACAGTTCTGTTGTCTTCTTCTGTGAATTAACTTATCTCCTTTCTTAAGCAGTATCAGCATTTACCAAATTAGTGAGCTAGTGTTACACTCAAGAAGATATTCATTTACCTTGGCCTCCTTTACCTGGGGTTGCTAAAATGTACTTTACACGTGCATGCTGGTTGATCTCATTCCCAGTTCAGGACTTGGCTCTCATGTCAACAGTAATGACTTCCAAATCTGTATTCTCACACTGCTCTCTTAAGTTTCAGTCTTGTGTCTTTATTTCTTTTTCTGGACATAAACTGGCTGTCCCACTGGGACATAACTGAAAAACTCCCAGCCAAACATATTCTCTTACCACCTTTCATTCCTGCTAAAATAATTCCTCCGCTTATATTCCTTTCTTCAAGTAATGATTATCAATCACTCATGGCCAAAAAGAAACCCGGGAGTCTTCTGAGTGACTCCAAGTGACATTGTGGCATAGACATTAGTTGCTTAACCTCATTCTTGCCTTGTAGGTCACAGACTGAACCCACTGCTTGCTTACTGATTTTTTACCTTGATCCTGTAGGCTTTGCTTTTTGCATCTTCCCAGTCTCCCATTCAGCTAGGTGCAATAACTAGAATTGGAACTATCAATGTAGGAGTGATTGTTTAAACTAGAGTTCAACAATTTTTTCTGTAATGGGTCGACTAGTAAATAGTTTAGGCTTTACAGTCTAACTACTCAACTACTCTTGTAGCACAAAAATATCCCTAGACAATATGCAAATAAATGAGTGTGGGTGTGTTTCAATAAATATTTTGAAAACAGATAGTGGGTCAGACTTGGCCTGTGAGCTATAGCTTGTTGATGCCTTATTTAAGTCATAGCATTGGATGAGATTGCCTATGACAGCAGACTGAAAAGGCAAGGGGCTCTGGAGAGAATCCAAAGGAACATCATTGTTAAAGTATAATAGTTGGCTTGGGAAAAGAATTCAGTGAAGGGGAATGAGGAAGAATAGCCAGAGAGGTAGGGAGAAAATTAAGACATAGATGTGTCTTACAAGTCAAATAGCAGTGCATATCCGTCATTCTCAAAAGCTGTGGAGAGAGGAAGCAGAATGTTTTGAAATCTGGATGAGCTTGGGCATAAGCCATCTTGAGACCATGACACTTTGTGACAAAAGTAGATAGAAAACTAGAACTAGGGTCTAGGCCATTCAAGGAAGTTTAGGTGTAGAAAGAGGAAAAAGTGAACTTCTCAGGATATCTAAGACTCAGGATGCACAAAATATCAGTTCTAGGCAGCAAATTTTCTGTGTCTTAGGGTGGAAGAATTGTGAAATATATGATCTTATTTCTAATCCAAAAAATGTGGATACATGTCCTGAAAAACATATGAACATTGACTTCTCAGTAAGTTGTCACTGTAAGATATCACAGTCAGCTTTTTGGTGGGGAAACTGGAAATAGTTTCTGGAAAGGTTGACATCATGGATAAAACCAACTAATCAACCAAACCCCTAAGTGCACCTCAATTTCTTCCCCAGCTCTGCTTTTGTGGGCGTGAGGAGAGCAATCAGACAATTTGAGAAGAATTTAATTCTGTGCAATATATCTAAAAAACCCTTTTCTGTCATCATCATCTAAGAACATGATTGTAGTGGCATATTATAATTAGAGAGATAGATTATAATAACACATATTCACTGAGTTTACTTTTAAATGTTTTTACTTTTTGACTATGGAAGTACACCATTCATCCTCAATGTATAAAGACTAAAATAATCTCACATGATTAATGGTTTTGAATATAAATCTTTCTTTACATAGATTTTAGAAAGAATTTTTAAAAGGAAGAGCTGATAGCATTCACTGGAAATCTTACACATTTTATGCATCATTCATATGACCACATTTTTCAATTAAAAAATTACTTAGGATGGAATTCTTGTTTTTCTTTCCTCTTATTTTTCCATGCCCTTATACTTCTGGTACATAGATTTGAAAGGTTAACCATCTCAGAAACATCCTGAGGCTCAAATCATAGTAACTGACCAAAGGAAAAAAATCAAAACAAAACCCTATGACCCTCTACCTTTTTGTTCTAGGAATTCTGCTAAAGGGTTCTTGGAAAACATGAGAAGTGAATTAGCATTACAGTCCAAGGTTTACTTGAGAGTTAAAACAGAGACACTGAGAGAGGCCTCAATTTGCCTTTTGATCAGTGGAGTAGTCTGGTACTGACTATTTCACCTCATTAGTGGGGCTGTCTGACCACACCTCTCTCTTTAATTCTTTCTTGAGTGAATTTGTAATTTGCCTTTGGTTTCTGCTTTTAAAACAACAGATTGTGAAAGATCAAAGAGGAACTGGATAATGACAAGGAGGAAGTGGCAAGTTAGTGACATCTTTGTAGAAGGAATAGTCACTATACAAGTGTGATTACTCAAAAGTAGTCTTCTGAGAAGTGACTATAGAATGAATTCCAGTACATTCAACTCCAAGAGACTGTCCAACTATCTTATTTACTCTTTAATTCTCATTCAGCCATTAGCCTTTTATTGAGCATCTACTATATGAAAGAACTGGTAACAAGAGAAGTATAGAATAGTGGATAAGAGATTGAGATCTTAAGTCAAACAGAACTGTTTTTGAATTCCTGGTTTTACCCTTTATTAACTGTAGTTGGTTGAATTGTGGGCCCAAAAGATATGTCACTGGAAACTTCAGAATGTGACCTTGTTTGGAATAAGTCTTTGCAGATGTAGTTAAAGCTCTTGAGATGAGACCATCCTGGATTAGGGTGAGCCCTACATCTAATGATGAGTGTTCTTACAAGAGACAGAAAAGGGGAAGATACAGAGCTATACAAGAAGGCCATGTAAAAATGGAGGCAGAGATGGGAGTTATGCAGCCTGAAGCCAAAGAACATTTAGGGTTGTAGGCAGCCACAAGAAGCTAGAAGGGAGGCATGGAACTGATTCTCCCCTAGAGCCTCCAGAGGGAACCAAGTCTGCCAGCATCTTGATTTGGGGACTTCTAACCTCCAGAACTATAAAAGAATAAACATCTGTTGTATTAAGCCACCAAGTTTCTGATAATTTGTTACAACAGCCCTAGGAAACTAATACACTTACTTGCTGAGTGCCTTTGGGATGACTAATCCTTATGCAGATGAATTACCTCTCCCAACAGTGGTGGCTGTAGAAACCATATGGACCCCAGAATCTCCGCTCCTATGACAAGGGCAGAGAACACATTCCTCGAGGGGCAGCTGAGTTGGTTAGAGCAGCAAGGACTTGTAAATATTTACAGACTCTAATGCACTTTTATCAAACTGTGTCATTTATGTCTCTCCAAGTTTATAGGAACCCCAACAGTCCTCCAGGGCAAAGATGTGCAAGAAAAAACAACAAACCCTCAACGTATTTAGTCTTAAAATTGTGCTTAGGGAACTACTTCTTCCTTTGCTTAGGTCTTTTTTTTTTTTTAATCATCTTCAATAACATCTTAAAAATTTCTCCATAAAGTTCTTATAGATTTGTGTTTGATGTATTCCTAAGTATCTTATTCTTTGTTATTGTAGGTTGTATCTATTTTTAAATTATGTTTGCTAAGAAGTTTTTTGTGAAGTAATGGATTTTATCCAATGCTTTTACTGCATCTATTAAAGGGACCATATGTGTGTTCTTCCTTAATCAGTTAATGTGGTAAAATGCATTTATAGATTTACTATTGTTAAACAACTTTTCATTTCCTGGAATACACCTATTTTTGTCATTCATTCATTCATTCAAAAAATAACATTGGATGCTCATTTATATCCCAGGAAAAACAAATAACCGGAAATCCCTACCTTCATGGAGCTTACCTACTACTGTCTTACACACATCTGGATTGAGTTTGCTACATTTTATTTATAATTTCTGCATCTGTGCTCTTGATTGAAATTGGCCTGTAACTACATTTTCTTATATTGCTCATCTGTGCAGCTGAAAATCATTGTAGGCAGTGGGTCATAAAGCATCGTGGGAAGAAGAGAAGGTGCACATCTTGAGTTACAGCTTCTCTTGCTCCGGCCTGCACTCAAAACTGATGGTCTTATAGATATTTTGTTAATGAATTGAAGTAGCATACTCAAAAGTGATATAAATTGCCTACAACCCCCCACCACCACACACACACAAAAGTCCACCAAGTGTCATGACACCTTTTTAGTGGTAGGTGGTGGAAGACGCAGTAACTTGTTTTTTTCCTCAGAGGGGAGGGATATCTCAGCATGTTCTAGATCAGGGGTCAGCAAACTGCAGCTCACAACCGTGTGGCTCTGAAGTAACATTGAAAATGAAAATAAAACTATCATAGTTTCATTTATAAAATTTTTAAAGGATGTTATTCACATAATGGTGATTATGTAAAAATAAATTTATGGCTCTCGAATAATTTTTAAATTGTTATGAGGGACAGGATTGGCTCTTCTAGGGATCAGCAAACTTTTGAGACGTAACGTACCCAAAGAGCCGCATGTGACTCGTGAGCCGCAGTTTGCTGACCCCTGTTCTAGATCATTGGAACCCAGAAACTTTACTGAGAGGATGGGCCCCTGAATTGTCATGAGGTTTATCTTTCACTTTCTGGTTTGCATTCTCTTGTTTTCTTCAAGTCTATGTCAATATATTTAGTGCCTTGCGCACTTCTTTTGGTTTATAAGACAGTTTCTTTCAGATCAGACGATGCACTTTCCCCCTTTGAATATCTGATCTCGTTATGAACCTGGTGGCAGCAGGGAGTATTCAGGTACCTTGTAAGGCAACTGCCTCAGATGAGGTTATTACAAGGTATTCAAGCAAGGAACATATAATTTCCTTAGATGTGCAGGGCAGGCTCCTTACACTGGCAGTAGAATCTTAGAGTGATTTGGTGATGGTGGTAGTGGAGTTAAAATTCTCCAGGTCTTCTGAACCTAAGCAGATGTTCCCATCTCAAGTGTCCAGTCTCACTCTTAGCAAATCAGGGCTTTAACTTTTACATTTGAGGCTTAGGGAGGCTATGGATTCAACCTATATTGTAATTCTGTAACCTGTATTGGTAAATTTTGTGTTTGGTTTTCAACACTATTTGCCCACTGGTCACAAGAAATAAGAGCTTATTTCAGGGATATGATAAAAATTCTCTGGTAATCTGTGATGTAAGCTGAGTGTAGAAAGACCTGATCTTGTAATTGTCTTCCTGTAAGTGCTCCAGTGCACTCAGAAGAATCCATTAGGTGTCACAATCCTTGGAGTCAACATTACTTCATTAACAATTAAATGAAGCAATCACTTGTTTCCCCAAGGTACTTAATTCATTAAGAACTGTATCATAATCAGCCACAGGTATAATTTGATTAATTGTAGTACAAATGCATGGATTACTAGTATCCCATACTCCATTGTCAAGGAGCTCAGCACTGCATTTGTCCAAGGACACAACCTAATCAATCCCCAAATCACATTTATAAATATTTCCCCCCTAGAATGATTCCTGGTATTACTTGATCTACAGTTGATGTCTACTCAGGAAACAGAAATCATACCAGTTAAGAGATGATTTGATATAAAATTATTAAGTATGTGTTCAATTGTTAATTAGGTAACTGAAGAAGTAAAAAGAAAAGTAAATCACGAAGATAGCAACCATGAGAACAGCTACTATCCCTATGGCTGGGGGCCAAAGGGACGAAGTTGGAACTTATTAGAACTTAAAAGTTTAGAGGGGAATTCCCGTAGAGCTGGAACTCACGCCTCTGGAAAGGGGGCACATCTTGTCAGTCTCTGATATCTCTGAACTTGAAGGAGAAGCCCTATAGGACTGGGGCCCAGACTTCTGAGGTGGGGACACTGGCCAATTGGTGCTGGTGTCTCTGAGGGGGTATCATACGGCTTGTCCTGCAAGTGTTGGTAAAATTGCAAAATGGATCCAACTGCTGCTACAGAAAGGGACTGTGCTTGTCAAGGTATAGGGGTGACACAGAAACCAGAGGCAGACAAAAAACAAAGAGGAAGCAAACAGGAAGTGCAAGTCTCTTCTCTATTCTCCAGCCTTGCAGTCTCCCTCTAGTACTGCCATATGGCGAACCTGACAGGGAGCCAGCTGGCAAAGTAGAAATGTGGTTGTCAGGGTCCCGGCCCGGGCACCAAAAGCAGACACTGGAAGGGTGGGTCTGGACTTACGGGACAATCCCACAGACCTCTGACTCCCTGATTTTCTTATTGTTCTGAGTCTATGAGAAAGCAAGGAAATGACAGAATTAAACATTTATTTACAAACCATTAGAAATAATTATTGCTTTGGTAAGGGTAGCTATTTACTCAGAAATTCCATATTAAAAAACAAAAGCCTTTAAAGAATTGTGTTTATTGCTTATAAGAACTGGAATTCCTATCCTGATGATGGAAAAATACTGAAAGCTGGAAAAGGGGGGGATTGAATGGTTTAATTAGAAGGAACAATAAGAAAGAAAAATGCAACTTGGCATTTAGTTTAACCCTCTGTCGGGTGCAACTGATCTCACAGATTCATTGCACACAAAGATGCTGCAATGAAATACGTCTTTACTGTACTAAGTCACAAACGCGCCGCGATAAGTTATGGTAGAGGGGGAAGATATGGAAGCGATGAGTCACGATACTTAACTGCTAGATATTTGAAAATTTGTGTGCAATGAATCCATGAGATCAGTTGCGCCCGACGGAGGGTTAAACATAGAATTTAGTTCTGTTCTTATTCTATACATTCGACATCCTACTGATTCCTTATAAAATATTGATGCTTATTATGATAAAACTATTTTAAATGGCAAAATTCAAATTTAATTGATACGCCACTAGTTAAAAGAGGCTTTTTCTTTTTAACTTGATACATTTGTTTCAATTCTTCATAATAGACTCATGGCTGATGAAGTTGGCCTTAAAAATAAGGAAAAAAATGTGGAAACATTTTAGTCAGGGATAAGTTTCCTACAGGGCCTAATTGCAAGGATACTCTGTAATTAAGCTGTTCTGACTGTTGGCTTAAGCTTTAATAAGCTGATGCCTAACGCTCCCATGATTGTCCTCATTCAAAACAAATCAGACCTAAGAAAAACATTTTTTTCCCTGAAACTGCCATGCATTTCAGAGGCAGACATACTTAAAGTACACTCAAAATAATAAAATGCAGTACCATATACTGCATTTAGTCCTCAATGTGTTTAGTACTTCCAAAGCAGCCTAACAGCCTTTTTCTTTAGTATTGTCATAAATCACAACACAGATGGTGTTTCTTGATATCCTAGTCAGATTTCAGTCCTGTGCCATAGAAGCATCTTTTATCAATATGGCTTTTTGGTAAATGGCTTCATTTTGCTGTTGACAAGGCTGATATAAACAAGTTGTGTAATTTACTCTACCACCAAGCAAATCACATGTGAACATTTAAGTTTAACTGTGCTGGCTTTATAGCCTGGCAAGTATTTTTGTCTGCATGGAGAATATTTGACATTTAAGCTCAACCCAGGAAAACAAAAACGAAAGCCTGGGCTTATTCCCCGGTGTGAGGAGAAGCACTGTGTGAGCAAATGGTGATTTAACTATGCTAAATAATGAGGTTAAAGAGGCATCATTTCCAAGGGTTTTTCTAGGCAAGCTGATTTTAAAGAAATCCTCAGGGCCAGCTGAGTGGCGCATTGGTGAAGAGCTGGCTTGGGACACCAGAGGGCCCCGGTTCGGATCCCACATATGAGGGCCAGTGACACTGCCCTCTACAGCTAAGATGCTGAACAACAGCTCAACCTGGAGCTGGGCTGCCATGATAGGCTGCAACCACTGCTGCAATGGGTTGCCATGGGCTACCGTGTGTAGCCAGCAGCCAGCGTGAGCGGCCAGCAGCCGCAGTGAGCGGCCGTCCAGAAGCTGGCGACTGATCTGCCTCGCCCGGGAAGAGCGCAATGATGGTGCCAACTTGGGCCAGTGAAGCAGCGTCCTCCACAACTAGATTGAAGAACAAAACGACAGCAACTTGTCTGTTCCTCTTCCCCCAATTCCCCAGCGCTGTTCCAATTCCCCAATAAAAAAAAAAATCTAAAAAAAAAGAAATCCTGAGCCTTCTGATAATGTAAATGATGTTATACGGTGATTTTGATGTAAGCTAGTCTGTGATCAAAACCTAAGAATGTTTGTTTCCATATTGGTGAAATATATAAATTCTGAACTCCTGCTAGAAAGAGTTCAGAAGAGACACAGGACAGGTATGCCCAGAGTCTCCTCCATTATTGAGGAGGAGATGCTTTTATGTCCCTCATTTCTTTAGATTCCAAAGTGATGGTTGGGTGACAAGCAGGTTGAAAAGATGCACATGAAAATGATGCTCAACATCACTAGTCATTGGGGAAATGCAAACCTAAATCATAACAAGAAATACTTCACACCAACTATGTTGGCTATAGTGAAAAGGAAGGGAAATAACAAATGTTGGTGAAGATGTGAAGAAATTGGAGCCCTCATATATTGCTAGTGGGAATGCAAAGTGGTACAGCTGCTTTGGAAAACACTTTAACAGTCCTCAAAAAGTTAACACAGAGTCCCTATATGACCCTAGGCATATACCCAGGAGAACTGAAAACAAATGTTCACACAAAAACTTGTATATGAATGTTCATAGCAGCAGTACTTATAATAGCCCAGTAGAGACAACTGTAATGTCCATGACTGATGAATGGATAAACAAAAGGTAAAAAATGGAGCATTATTCATCAATAAAGAGGAACGAAGCACTGATTTGTGCCACAGTATGGGTGAAGCTTGAAAACATTATGCTAAGTGAAAGAAGCCAGACATATTGTCTGCTTCCATTTATATGAAATGTCCAGATCAGCAAATCCATAGAGACAGAAAATAGATTAGTGGTTGCCAGGGATTTGGGGGTAGGAGGGTGAAAGAGGAATGACTGCTAATGGGTAGGAGTTTTTTTTTCGGGGGGCGGGGGTAATGAAAATGTTCAGAAGTTAGTGGTAGTATTCATGGAGGCACAACTCTGTGAATATACTAAACTTAAAATTCATACTTTAAAAGGATGAGCTTTATGGTAATAAATTATGTCTTAATAAAGTTATTATTTAAAAGAAAATTTTAAGGAGGCATTCATGCTCAGGTGTGAAGACTGCACTTGCACAGAGCCTAAGAGTAAGTGCCTCGTTAAAATTTGACTCCTGGGGGGGGCTGGCTGAGTGGTGCGTTGGTTAAGAGTTGGCTTGGGAGCATCAGCTCTGAGCAGCAGGGCCCTGGTTTGGATCCCACATGAGGGCCAGTGACACTTCACCCTCTACAGATAAGATGGTGAACAACAGCTCAACCTGGAGCTGGGCTGCCATGAGTTGCTGGCAACGGCATAGGCCGGCAGCTGGCATGAGTGGCCGTGAGTGGCCGTCCAATGGCTGGCGAGCGACTTCC
>NW_017731498.1:2134968-2154738 GCF_001890085.2 Hipposideros armiger
TTTGACCCCTGGATACCTTGCTTGCCTCACCCTGGTCCAGGCCTTGCTAATGCACTGTGGAGTTCTGCTACTGGTCTTCATTTATGTCTTATACTTCATTTACTTGCACTGTTCCATTTTTGGAACCCCAGTTCCCCACATTGCTATCTAGTGATTGGCCCTACCCCCAAACCAAAGTTCCCCCTTGCCAATTTTGATTGAAACAGAAAGGTTGATTCTGTGTCTGTCTTCTTCTGAGGCAGACATAGGGGGCCTGGTATGTAATAGGTGCTCCAATACCTGTTGAACAGATACTATTTTCTTAGAAAATATCAGTCAATGACTTCCCATTACTTTCAAGTTAAAATCCAAACTTCTTCCCAGGGTGGCATGTGACGAGATCGAGCTTCTCCTACCTTACTCTTCAGACAGAGCTCCCTGCATATGGTCTCGGTCATACTGAACCATTTTCAGGTCATGGAATGTTTCATAAGATCTTTCTCCTTTCTGGCTTTGAATTTGTTCCTCCTTTTCCTGGAACTTTATCTCCAAATAATAGCTTGGATGCTTCCCTATCTTTATTCCTTCCCCATCGCCTTCACAGATGTCAGATCTGCATTATAGTTTGAAGGATATTTCTACTGTCTCTGACTTCTCCATTGTGCTTCACGGGCATTTTCCCCAACAAATCTATCACATTTCTAATCTAGTTTTGGTGTATGCTCCTCCTTGTACTTGAACTAACATCCTAGTTTGACAGTCACATCATTATTTTTATTCTTTCAGTGTTTATTACTCCAGAAACTGCACCACGGATCCTAACTTATCTAGATCTAAACTTTAGTTGTTCACTTTCTTTCCAAGCAATACAAAGACTTTAGATTCCTCAACTGCATTTGTTCACTTTCCTCACCAATATGATATAGATGTCAAATATTTTAATTCTTGCTTTGTATTAAGCATTACACAATAATATTACATTGTTTTATATGATGTTCATTTGTATTTACTCACATATGTACCATTTTCAGTGCTTTCCATTTCTTCCATTGGCAATCACGTTTTTTTGCCTGAAAGTATATCCTTTAGAATTTCCTTTTGTGAGGGCCTGCTAGTGGCAAACTCTCTGTTTCTGTTTGTATAAAGATTTCTTCATTTTTACCTCATTCTTGATAGATAATTTAACTGGGTATAGAATTCTAGATGGTAGTTATTTTCAAAGACTTAAGAATGGTGGGAATTGGAGAGAAAGAAAAGTGCGCGAGCAGATAGATATTCTTCACTCTCAGTTGGCACATTCTTGGACCCCTTAGCTTACTCAGTAGACAAAGGTGCCCTCCAGAAGGATTAAAGATGTAAAACATAAATCTATTAACTTAATAAAAGAATGTGTAGGAAAATATGCTTGTGACTCAAATACACTTAAGCCATGAGGCAAAAGTCTAAAAGATTTAACTATATAAAAATTAAAGATTTCTATTTAACACACGGCATTTTAATAGATTTAAAAGACAGATGTCAGGGCCAGCCGAGTGGCGCGATGGTTAAGAACTCGCTTGGGATGCCAGAGGGCCCCGGTTCGGATCCCACATATGAGGGCCAGTGACACTGCCCTCTACAGCTAAGATGCTGAACAACAGCTCAACCTGGAGCTGGGCTGCTGTGAGTTGCTGGCGACGGCGTAGGCTGCAGCCCCTGTGGCAGTGGGTTGCCATGGGCTACCGTATGTAGCCAGCAGCCAGCGTGAGCGGCCAGCAGCCGCAGTGAGCGGCCGTCCAGAAGCTGGCGACTGATCTGCCTCGCCCGGGAAGAGCACAATGATGGTGCCAACTTGGGCCAGTGAAGCAACGTCCTCCACAACTAGATTGAAGAACAAAACAACAGCAACTTGTCTGTTCCCCTTCCCCCAATTCCCCAAGCACTGTTCCTATCCCCCCAATTACCCAATAAAAATCTTTAAAAAAATAAATAAATAAAAATAAAAGACAGATGTCAAACTAAGAGAAAGCAATTGCAATGTCAAAAATCATCAATTTATTATTATTTGCTAAGACAAAAGACATTCAGGGAATTTCCGGTCAATATGGCAGAGTAGGTAAATGCTGTGCTTGTCTTCTCTCATGACCACATAAAAATTACAACTAAACTACAGAACAACCATCATTGAGAATCACCGGAAGTCTAGGTGAACATTAATCCTATGACTAAGGACATACAGAAGAAGCCATCTAGAGACTGGTAAGAGGGGCAGAGATGAGGAACAAGCTGGTCTCACACCTGTGTGTGTGGCAGGTAAAAATAAGAAGGGTAACCGTGTTGCAGGGATCCCCCTGAGGAGCGAGGGGGGGACCCCACACACTAGGCTCCCCAGCCCAGGGTTGCAGTTCTGGGATGTTGTTTTTCACAACTTCTGGCTATGAAAAACAGTGGAGATTGCGGCTGATTGGGACAGAGGGCTGCTGAAATCTGAGACATTTCTCTCAAAGGGTCTGTGCATAGACTTACTCACTGATGAACTCACTTGCTCTGTGCTCCAGCACTGGGGCAGCAGCTCGAACGATGCCAGAAACATATGGGGGATGGGGCGGGGACTGAATTGTCTGGCTTCAGATGAGGGCTGGAGAGGCAGTTTTCTTCCAGAGAGCAGTGCTGGTAGAAGCCACCATTCCTTTGTTGAGCCTTCCCCACTCCTAGCATGCAGATGTAGGGGGCTGCCATATCTGAGTCTCCATCAACCTAGCTTACATCATTTGCCCTGTCCTGGTGATTCTCTGAAACCATGCTCCACCCAACTTGTGGGCCCATCCAAGCCACTTCTAGGGTTTTCTTCATACAAACAGCCTGTCTTGGCTCATGCTACACACTTTCTTAAAACATCTTAAAGGTTCACAAACCCCAAATAAGCAGCATCTGGCCTTGGTAAGCCCCTTACCTCTTGCTAAGTAGCTCCAAGCCCAGTACTAGTGGCAGCCAGCCTTGGATTGCAGCTCAGCCTCTCCATGCACCTCTAAGCCCAGTGCAGGTGGTGGCCATCTGCAGATTGCTTTGTAGCTCATGCAGGTGGCCTCTGGCAGAGCACAAGCTGCAGCTGTACTTGGTCTGTGGTGGGGTCTCTCCCAGGAGGCTGTGGGTTGAGAACACCTGGTGACCAGCTTCCAACCAAGTTGGAGTACCGCCTTGCTTCCTCTGTGGATGACACACCCAAAGAGCAGACTCAGCAAGCACCAGAGCCCTGCTAAAAAATATCCTGTAGGTTCAGCTCCTGCACAACCACTCCTCCGTTGGAGTCACAGCCTATCTTTTTAACCAATCAGCCTGAGGGTCAATCCCTCCTATTGACATGCAAATAGCAACCAAGGCTCAACTGCAACAGGAAGTCCCACACAAGGGACACACCTAGAACACCCGGTTCAGGTGACTAGGGAGACAGTGTCAGTGGGCCCCACAGGACACTTACTACATAAGGCCACTCTACTAAGACAAGGAGACATAGCAGTTCTACATAATATATAGAAACAAACACAGTGAGGCAGCCGAAATGGGAAGACAAAGAAACATATTCCAAATGAAAGACCAGAACAAAGCTCCAGAAAACAAACAAACCAACCAACCACTAAACAAAATGGAGACAAGCAATTTACCAGATGCAGAGTTCAAAACACTGGTTATAAAGATGCTCAATGATCTCAGTGAAAACTTCAACAAAGAAATCGGAAACATAAAAATGGAGATAGAAAACATAAGAAAAAAAAAGTCAAAAATGAAGAATACAATAAGTGAAATGAAGAGTACATTAGAGGGAATCAATAGATTAAATGAATCAGAGGATCAAATCAGTGATTTAGAAGACAAGGTAGCAGAAAACACCCATTTAGAACAACAAAAAGAAAAAAGAATAAAAAAAAATGAGGATAGTTTAAGGGAATTCTGAGACAACATCAAACATATCAACATTCATATCATAGGGGTACCAGAAAAAGAAGAGAGAACAAAGAATGGAAAACCTATTTGAAGAAATAATGATGGCAGTGTTCCCTAATCTGGTGAAAGAAACAGACATACAAGCCCGGGAAGCACACAGAGTCCCAAACAAGATAAAACCAGAGAGGCGCGTACCAAGACACATCAAAATTAAAATGCCAAAGGTTAAAGACAAAGAAAGAATCTTAAAAGCAGCAACAGAAAAGCAGTTAGTTACCTACGAGGGAGCCCCCATGAGATTGTCAGCTGATTTCTCAACAGAAGCTTTGCAGGCCAGAGGGGATGGGCACGAAATATTCAAAGTGATGAAAAGCAATGATCTACCACCAAGATTACCCAGCAAAGCTATCATTTAGAATTGAAGGAGAGATAAAGATCTTCCCAGATAAGAAGAAGCTAAAGGAGTTCATTACCAACAAACCAGTATTACAAGAAATGCTCAAGGGACTTCTTGAAGAAGAAGAAAAAGAAGCAGGAGGAGGAGGAGGAGGAAGAGAATGAAAGGGAGGAGGAGAGTTTAGAACATGAATAATAAAATGGCAATAACTACAGATCTATTAATAATTACTTAAAATGTAAATGGTTTAAATGCTCCAATCAAAAGATATAGGGTGGCTGAATTGGTAAGAAAACAAGTCCCTTACGTATGCTGCCTACAAGAGACTCACTACAGACCAAAAGACATATATCAACTAAAAGTAAACGGATGAAAAAATGTATTTAATGAAAATGGAAGTGAAAAACAAATGCTGGAGTAGCAATACTTATACCAGACAAAATAGTTTTAAAAAAATGCTGTAACAAGAGACAAGGAAAAAACCAGTAATCCCATTTCTGGGTATTTATCTGAAGAAACCCACAACACTACTGCAAAGGAACATGTGCATCCATATGTTCATTGCAGCATTGTTTACAGTGGCCAAGATGTGGAGGCAGCCTGGGTGTCCATCAATGGAAGAATGGTTAAGAGGAGGTGGTACATATATACAATGGAATATTACTGAGCTATAAAAAAGAATGATATCTTGCCTGCTACAGTTCAATGGACATAAAGGGTATTATGCTGAGTGTTGAAAATAAGACAGAGAAAGACGAATGCCTTAAGTTTTCACTTATACCTGGAATCTAAAGAACAAAATAAACAAACAAAACAGAAACAGTCATAGATACAGAAAACATTTTTGGGGTTGTTAGGTGGAAAGGGAGTTGGGGAGATGGGTGACAAAGGGGAAGGGATGAAGAAATACAAATTGGTAGACACAAAATAGTAATGGGGATGGGATGTAGGGTATAGCATAAGGTACATAGTTGATAATATTATAATAACTATGTACAGTGTCAGATGGGTACTAGATTTATGGGGGCATCACCTCATAAGTTATATAAATGTCTAATCATTATTTTGCACACATGAAATTAAAATAATATTGTATGTCAACTGTAATTTAAAAATTATTTTAAAAATGTTCGTTCATTAGTGCTTTTGCATGGTGCCACAGAGACATGTCCTGGTGGAAACAGAAGCAATATACACATATTGTAATTCAGTTCATATATTTCCCTGGGCATCCATATCTTGTCATTGGGGTCCAATCAGCTCAACAACCATTTAGTAAGGATTTAATATTTATCAGTCCATGTAGGACTCTTGGAAGACAAATAACCATAGCTAACCACAGCTTACTCTGTGCTAGGGATTGTGGTCAGAGATTTACAGGTAATTCTTCTACTTGCCACACTATACCTAGGAGGGAGACATGATTATTAACCTTATTCCACATAATAGAAAACTGAAAATTTAAAGTTTAAATAACTTCTCCCCAAATCACACAGCTATTAAGTGGTTGATAGAAGTCTCCCAACCTTAAGTCTTATGCATATGTTCTTCTGCCTCATAAGTAATGATTTAGATACTTTTTTTGTGAGGAAACTATTAACTTTAATGTATTTAATTCAATAAATATTCATTAATTTTTTTAAAAAGTTGACTGTGGATATGAACTAAAGATATGAACTTAACAGAAGGGGAAATGCAAGTGGATGACAAGTGTATGAAAAGAGATTCAGTCTTATTTGTGGTCACAAAAATGCAAATTAAAACATAATGAAATACTTTTCATTTAATGTTTTGGTAAAAATTAAAAACATGGATAATAGCAAGTGTTGACACAGATGCGAAGAAATGGGGACAAGTAAACACTATTGGTGGGGTGACCTACTACAGCTATTCTGGAGAACAATTTGACAATTTTTAGTAAAAGTAAGTGTGCTTATATCTTATGACACTGTAGTTTACTTCTTGGTATATGGTTCATGGAAATCTGTGCAGAGGTCCATGAGGGACAGGAAAGGGGCTATTTCTGGCACTGTGGTTACTTGAAGTAGTGAGAAGTTGGAAGCAAGCTATGTCCTGTAGGGAAATGATAGCTAAATGGTTGACTACTATGCAACAATTAGAAGCAATGGACTAGATATACTGTACAACATTACTGATAGGTCTTAAAAACATAGTTGAGTGAAAAAAGTAAAAAACAGAAATAAATAACTTGATACTATTTATTTAAGTTATAAACATGTACACACACAAAGTAGCACTCTAAATTGTACAAGTATATATATATATATATATATATATATATACATATATATACATATATATATATATGTATATTCAAAGGCAAATATTGAACATCTCAAAGTGAATGCTTCTGTGAGAGAGGACTATGGGAGTAATTAATGGTAATAAATGGGAAAAAGCAAAATAGAAAAGGAGCCATAAACTGAAAAGAACAATCAACTCATTTCTTTGCCTCTGAGGTCCAATACTCATCCCTATGGCCCTCAAATTACCAAATCTCACCTCTTCTGTTGAGTCTTGTTTGACTCCTCTGTGAAGATGGAATTTAAAGTTGTTTCCTCTGGTCTGTCTCATGTTCTTCCCATTATACTATAGCTCAAACTCTATTTTAATACATATCACACTCTATCATAATCACTGTTTCCCATGTTTTTATTCCATAACAACGTGGAAAGAATTTTGAAGGTGGGCATTGAGTCTTACTCATCCCTGTGTCCTTAGCAACTAGATCAATGCCTGGCATATTAAATGTTTGTTGAGCAAATGAACTACTGATGGAAGGGAATCATGATGGAGGAAAACTTGTTGGAATGAAGGAAAATCAGCAAGGTCAGTAGTTAGAAAGTAGGGCAAAAGTAGTTTACGTGCTTGAGCTGCTGTGGGCAGATAGAAAAATACCTACTTGGACATGGGTGAATGAGAAAGATTAAAGAATCTCAGCAAGAGATTTTTATCTAAGGTTAGGAAGATAGGAGTTGAGCTGGATTGTTTCCATCAAAATCATCCACTCATAACTTCCATATTCCCCCCCAACTACCACTGCATTTCTCTACTCCCATTTTCAGCAAAGCTGTTTGTCAGAGTTGTCTCCACTCACTCTTTCTACGTCCCCATGCCCCCTTCTCTTTTGAATCCATCCTAATAGGCTTTTGCCCCATTATTCCACTGGAACAGTTCTTGTAAAGATCACGAACAAACCATACATTGGCAAATCAGAAGGCCAATCCTTACTCCTTATTTTACTTATTCAGCAACACCTGAAAACAATACTCCTTCTTCCTCGAAACAGTGGCTTCCAGCAGACCATTTGTTGGCTCCCCTATTTAATACCTCTCCTTGAACGGCTAATGGGCATTTCATACTTAACGTGTACAAAATTGAACTTCTGTTTTCCACCTTCAAGACTGATCTTTCTCCATTCTTCCAGTTGCTCAGGCCCCAAACCTGAAGTAATATGAGTCTTTCTTCTTCTCATACTCATATCAAATTAACTTTTCTCAAAATCCTCCACTGGCTTCCCATCTACTCCAGAGAAAAAGCCACTGGCTCTCCATTACCTATTTGACCTTATCTCCTATGCCTCTCACTAAATTACTCTTCTCTAGTCATACTGGTCTCCTGGTTGTTCCTTGAGGATACCAAGCCCACTTTTGCCTCAGGACTTTTGCATCTGCTGTTCTCTGCTTGGAATGCTTTTTGCTCTGTGATAGGCTTATCTTACGGTTTATCCCTCACTCCTTTGGCTGTTGGTTCAAATGTCACATTATCAAAGAGATCTTCTTTCTTAACCTTTTCTAAAATGGCACCTCCTCCCTTCATTCTCTTACATTGCCTCATATTTGTTTGTAGCTTAGCACACATTATCTTTATTATTATTGTATATATAGCACACATTATATATATTATTTGACTCCCCTCTCTACTATGATTTTGTCCTTTTTTTTTTCACTGCTGTATCTCCAAAACCTAGAACAGTTCAGGTGCATATTGGATGCTTTAAAAGTATTTGTTGAATGAATAAATGATTCCCTTCAGCGAGGAAAACAACAAAGAATGTTGAAGTCTTTCCAGATGAAGCATCCAGAGAAACATCTATGGTGCAAGATTTTCCAGCCAAGACCAGGGACTTGGAATAAAGCAGAAAGAACTAAGAGCATGAAGCCAAAAAGTATTGGGCTGACCAAGTATTAGTAAAATAGATTAAAATTAAACTAGCCCAGTGGAAATCTGATGAGCCTCATGCCAGTCTCTCTGTCTGTGTCCCATATGTCTTGGGTATGGCTTCTGAGATTCCTCCCTGCAGAACCAGTGTTGTTGCTGCTGTCACCTAGGGGTGTTTTGTTGCCAGTGGGTTTTTGTGGAGGACTTGGTAGTACAGTATGGTGGGATGGAGTTGAGTTGACCCAAGTACAGACTCTTTCCTGTTCCTCTGGTGATAAGATAAAAGACCTGTGAGGAGAATGAGAATGGTAGTTCCTTCTGACCAAATAAATATGCTGAGACTTCTGTCTGTTTTTAAACATTTCAGTTCCATATCTGGGTGCCTTTTAAAATGATGAAATATTATTGAAATTTGATAGTTTAAAGCAATTAGTATTGATTGAGTAGGGTAATTAGATAGATTTCAGCTGGATATTGTGGGGGTAGGAATTGAATCAATAAAAATTAATAAATATTGTCTTGAACAGGCAATATGGCAAGCATCTTAAAAGGCTGAAATAGGACCTGGGTCATTGATTCATACAGTTATTGTGGTTCTACTGTGAAGACTTCTATAAGGCCGACTGTTGACTTTTTGTGTTCCTGGAGCGCAGAGCCTTAAATGTGGTGGAATTATTTATGAAATTGTTTTCCAGTCTCCCCTGTTGGTAGGGAGGCTGTCAGACACTGAAGCAAATTTCTGCAGTGGAGAATGGCTCTCTCTCTGGGATTTTGTAACCTTGAGTAGATAAACCATTACTCAAAAATGTCTGTCTATTTCTCTGTAATTCTTTTAGGAATCTACCAACATATCCTTTTGATCTACTGGTAATCATGTAATGTATTTTTCAGAGTCATCAATAGGATTTCCAGATTGTCTACCAAGTTCTTTACTGAGACTGTTGATAAATAATCAAAGTAAAAACATAAACAAACAAATCTCTAGTTTATTTCATTCCCAGAGAAAGGTCTAAGGAAATACAGAATAGAAAAAATCTGGTTTGATGAGGGCAAAAAAAAAAAAGAGTCTTCAAGCAATTCAGCAGCTATCACCTGAATTAGAAAAATGTGTGCTCTCCTGGCGATCCAATTAGAAAAAGAGAACAAACAGTTTGGTGAGTGGAGCCAGACCTGGATTTTGTACCCCTTTTATATTTTTGACCCCAAACCTTGAGATCCCCTTGATTGGGTGCCATCACATGGTGCTAGAAAGTTTGAATAGAACTAGAGAAATCCTTGGATAGTGAGCAGATAGCAGTACATTGAAGCTCCTTTGCTGTATTTCTCCCCTAGAGAATACTGTACCCGAAGTGGGGAGACTTAAAATTTCAGGTCCTTAGTGTGTCCAACATGTGTTGTGGTGACTCAGGGAGTAAAATGAGTCCTTTGTTCTCAACACCACATTTAAATAAGGATGTCAGCTACTATCTTCTCTTGATCTTTCTTGCCAAATCTTTCTATTAAACTCCTTCATTCGATGCCCCACCATATTGGTTTAGTCTCATAACTTTTGCTTTTTCCCAGTTTTCTTTCTTTCTTTCTTTTTTTTTTTTAGCTGAGCCATCCTGCCACCTGTTGGCAGCTCAGCTCAGGCTGGGACTCAAACTGCTGTTGCTCAGAGCTCGCAGTCTTGAGCGAGCTCTTAACCAGCTGAGCCACTCAGCCGGCCCAGTTTTCTTATACTAGTAGGTCTGAACCGCTAAATCTCAATTGACAAACATATGGTTTACTGATAATTGTACACCTAATGGTGATGAGGCATCTCCCAACCCAATCCACAAGAACAGGTGCCCTTGGGTGTCTTATTCAGAATATTAAGAAGTATTTGACCTAAAAGCCAGGGTTCTTGATGAGACAGACCCAAGTTCAAGTTTCAGCATATGTTTTTCAGCACAGTTTGCTCCTTACTAACTGTGTGACCCTGGGAAGTTGCTTAACTACTGGAGCCTCACTTTCTGCATCATGAGGATTAGATAAGAACGCATGCAAGTGCTTATGCCCAGGGCCCGAGCACTCAAACATTACAAGCTCTCACTGGCATCATTATTGTTACTAAAGGCTCCTTGTCTATGGCAGATCTTGCCAATCAATCATAGTATGCTTTGTAGCTGAGCCTCACAATACTTTTCAAGAGTGGATTTTGTGCACTTACTACTAAGTGGTTGGTCTCGTCACATGACAGTGCCCCCATTGTCATCCTTAATTTGGATGGTTATCTGTGTTTGTGCAAATAAGGCATCCTATTGTGGGGACAGTGGGAGTGGGCCAAGCCTGGAGGGGTTGATAATAAGAGCTCACTTAGGGGCAAGAAGGTCTGTTGGAATGAGAAGGTGCAGGTGGAGTGAGTACTATGAATCAAGAGTATGAAACCATGATCAAAAGCTATGGCCAGAACTTCCTGTGGCTAACAGGAGCCTGAGTGTCCATTGTTGAATCCAGGCCCTTGGAAAAAGGAGGAGGATGAAATCCAGATAAAAATGCCCAAGAATGATTACCCGCATCTGTTGACACAAAAATGAATCATCCTAACCATGCCCCAAGCTCTGACTTGACTGAAGACAGGTATTAGTCCTCTGACCTGTTTTTTGAGTAGCCTCCAAGGACAGTGTGTTACTCTGCGACATGAGGCAGGGCTACTCAGGTGACTGTACTACCTTTAACCCATTTCCTCATACATAGATGATGGTAGAGTTTGAGTTAAATGTTTCCTTACCTGCATGGAATGCCTGGTGAAGAAGAAAGCCTACTGTGAGTGTCATTGGGGATAGAGATGTGTTTTGCTGTTTTGAGCTGAACTGCAATGCATTTTCCTATAGATGTATGTTCTACTTAGGAGTTGGGAGCAAATGTAATATTGGTACAAGGATCTTAAATTTTAAAATTTTGAGAACTGTATTTCAAATATTTGCCCCATTGTCCTTGAGAATTTGAATATTTTCAACATCTCGGGTTATTTTAAATCCTGAAGAGGCACACAGTTCCTTTGAAAGACCCAATGCTTTGGAAAGTATGGTTACCATAATTATAGCTTAAAAGAGTTCTTGAGTGCTTATTTGGCAAATGAATCATTGCATAATATTGTTTCTTTGGAAGAATGATCATGAAGTCACGAGCAACTGACTTTCAAATAAGTATTGTAAAGACAATCTGTTCCTTTGGAAAAGAGGAACTTTTACAAAGGTCCTCTCATCACTCCACCTGACTGAGCTCAGTTTATTGAAAATGCAGCTATATCACATGAGAAGGAAACTTCCAACTTGTGTGTCCTTGTCTGTCTATAGGACAATTCCTTCCTTATGAGCTGGTTAGATGGCTCTTGGGAGCTAGCCAGGACACATAGCCTGAGAGTGTCCTCGACTTGCTTGCCCTGCCCTTTCTCTGTCCTGCTCTGTATCTCAGACGCTGACCCCTGAAGGCTGCATCTCCCAGGCTTTCTTGTCAGCTGGTATTTGGCCGATGGTAGGCAGTAGAGGGAGATAGAAGAGCAGGAGGAAGGAGAAGCAAGGATATTCCTCCCTTCTCCATTTCAACAGTGTCTTCACCAGTTGCTGCATTTCTCCAGCTTCCACAGGACAGGCCTAGAGCAGCCCCAGTTTCCACTGGCTCCAAGCTCTGGGAACATTATCTCCTCCCTTTATCCCTCCAGCCTAGAGGTGGTGGCAGCTTCCTGCTGTTGCTAATCACTTGTTGCTTCACTGTTCCTTGGTTGGATTCCCAGCCTCCTTCACCACTTATTAACTAATTTAATGCACTGAATCGCCCCTATTTTAAATTCTCTGTTTCCTGATTGGACTCTAACTGACATAGTGTTGTATTCTTTTCTATTTTATTCGTTTCACCAATATAGATTAAGTGCCCAGCTGGTGCTGTCCAGGTCAACCAAGAGTGTGACATTCAACGATGTGTGTCAAGATGTGAGAGAAGATTGTTGCAAATAAGAACTAAGGCCAAGCTATCAAGTCAGTAGTTGCTTTTGTCCCCCATTTCCCCACTCTGTTTCTATATCTTTCTTCATTTGCCTCCTGCCCAATTACTTTGAATACTTGGACTACTGTCTCTCCAGTCACCTCTGTCACTGCTATCCCCACCCTGGCCCAGCCTGGCCTATCTCATTCTCCTGAGATAACCTAGATGATTGGAATGCAGGGAAAGGGGACAGGGCTGGACTCTTAACAGTTGAAGTCAGCATAAAAGCCCCAACCTTTGCCTCTTTTCTATTTGCTTCCTAATCTGTCTTCTGTCATTTCATTGTGTCTCTTACTATTTCCTCTGAAGTCTTTCCATCATCTGTAGGTTAACATTTTTTAAAAGGTGCTTGCCTGTAGAATGCAACTTGGTAAATGTATATTGAGCAGCTGTAAGGCAATCTACGAAGTACTGTGAGGTTGTAAAAGAAAGAATATGTCATACTTTAGAGAATGTGCTAGGGGTGGGACAGACCATTCTTCCTGTTTCCCCTAAACTATGTTTCTGTCCAACCTCATTTCCAAATCTGTCACTGTGTCAGTGCCCTATTTTAAACTGTCAGTAAAACCATTTGCAGACCATTTTTAGTTTATAAGTTATTCATATTCTGAATATTTCGTCCCCCCATCAAATCCTCTTTAGAAAAGGCTGGGGCATAAATTCAAAGTCACTGGGAGACCCCAGGGACCTGCTGCCTCTTGGAGAGCTGGCATACAGAAAAGATGACAGTTTGTTCAGCTCACGGATCTTCAGGGAGCATGTTGGCCTCATGGTTCTGATTGCATTATGGGAACAACCATTGTAACAAGCCCAGCTCAGACAAGTGCCCTTGACCAAGTGAAAAATTCCTTATTCTATTGTAATATTTTAATATTTTCCTCTTAATTTCTTCTCCCTCCCGACACCCTCTTCATCACCATAATACATGTCAAAGGAAGATTCTGAGACAAACCATTTAGGAAGGAAGTTAGCATGCAAAGAAACTCACAAATAAGGTTCTAAAAGAACCAGCTTATTGAATATTTTAAAAAACCCCAACTCTTTAAAGGAAAAAAGCCATACTATTACTTAGATTATACACCTTGCAGTTAGTCTGTGTAGAGTTGAAGATAGGCAAATTTCTCCCATGATTATTATAGCCACAAAGGTTGCGATATATAATGGTGGTCATGGAGGTATGCCATTCAGATCTCCCTTTCAAGAGAGAACCTCTTATGAAAAAAGTATTTTGTGGGCAGCCACACCTTTGGGATCTGCCACAGCATTCACACCAAGACCATTTTCTCCCTGGGTTGCTCCTACCCAGTGATGGAGCACAATAAGGGAAACAGTCTGGCTACTCTTCTAAAGAGCAGCCTTTATTCTGGAGGCCCCACTGGCTTAGCTGAGACTTCCCCAAGACTGTACTGAAGCTGAAGACTCTTTCTACACAATACACCCTCCTTTCTCCTCTCCCTTCACAGATACCTCCCAGCCTCCTACTGCTCCTTTGCCCCTTAACCCTTCACAAGCACCTCCCCTGATAAGTATTTGCATCACTGTCAGGGTTGAAATTTTTGCTGAGAAAATAAAACTTTAACATTACCATTTTGTTAAAAGAAAGGCTTAAGTTTTTATTTATTTTGGTGGCTAGACCTAAGTCAGGTGATCCAGTCTTTTATTTTTGCTTTATCTCAGGCCCAAAGTGTTTTATTTTTCCTCAGACTGCGGCATGTGCTGTGCACACTTATGCATTAAGTCATGATGGCCCAGCACAGGGTCAATTCTGCTTTTGCTCAAATTGCAAGAGGTTTTGTGAGCAGACATTAGAGGAAAAGGCCTGGTAGGTCAGTTCTATTTATCCTGAAGGTCTTTGTGGTAGGCAGAAGAAATAGCCCCTCCACGATGTCTGTGTCCTAATCCCTGAAACCTGTGAATGTTACCTTGCATGGTAAAAGAGACTTTGCAGATGTGATTAAGTCAAGAATCCTGAGATGGAGAGATTATCCTGGATTATCCAGGTGGGCCAATGCAATCACCAGGGTCATATTAGAGAGAGGCAGGAGGGTCAGTCAGAGAGAGATTTAAAGGTGCTGTGGTGCTGATTTTGAAGATGGAGGAAGGGGCCACAGTCGAGGGATGCAAGTGGCATCTAGAAGCGGATAAAGGCAGGAAGTACAATAGATTCTCCTCTAGACCCTCCAAAATGAATGCAGCCCTGCCAACACCTTGATTTCAGCCTATTGAGAATGATGTCTTCCAGAGCTTTAAGATAAATTTGTGTTGTTTTGAGCTATTAAGTTTGTGGCAACATGTTACAGCAGCAATAGGCAACTGATATAGTCTTATTCAGGATTGTAATTTTATCTTCTTCGGCACATTCTGACATTCATTATTTACCTGTGGGCTCTGAAAAATTTCATACTAAAGATATCACTTGAGTCCATCTTTATGTCATCATTACATTCACTGACTCAAAAAATATCAATGTAGCATAGTGATTAAGAATCACCCAAGAATCGGGTTTTAACCTTGACTCTACTGTTTATCAGTTCTGTGACCTTGGGCAAGTTATTTAACCTCCCTGGGTTTCAATTTCTCCATCTTCAAAATAGGAAAGGGGTTAGCAAATTACAGCTTTTGGGCCAAACCCATCCTGCTGTTCATTTGTGTAAAGGTTAATTGGAACACAGTCATGCCATTTATCCACATATTGCCTGTGGCTGACTACTTTCACCTTACAATAGAGTTGAGTAGTTATGACACAGACCAGAGACCATACGGTTCACAAAGCAAAAAATATTTACTATCTCACCCTTTACAGAAGTTGTTTGCAGACCCCTGAAATAGAATAGTAATATTACCTGCTTCATGGCATTTTTATGAGAATAAACAAAGTGCTTAGAAGAGTTCTTGACACACAGTAAGACCTTATTAGCCACTAGCTGTTGTTGTTATTACCATCATTATATAATTTATTAATATTATTAGTCAATTAAGCACCAACCATATACCAGGCATTGTGGAGACCCATCACCTCTACCGTCATTGCCAGGAGACCCCTAACCCCTCCTTGAGCCTGAACTATAGGGCTTTTCCTGGAGCTCACTCTATCCATGCCAATCACACTTTTAGGTTTGGGGCTGCCTGAGTCCAGACCAGGAAGATTGGGGGGCAGGGGAAATAAACTCACTGTGGGTGTGATGGTGATTTAAAATTTATCTTCTTCCCCAATCTACCTAGTACTATAATATTTACTCTGCAGAATCCTCAAATAACTGCCCATGCATTCTGTAGCCTATATTCAGTGGGTGAGAGAGGTAGCATATGCTTACTCCATGTTACCTGGAACTAGGCCCTTTCAATACAGGATAGAATTATAAATGTCAAGGCAGGATGCTGAGTATTATGAGGTTATGAAAAATTAATGTGATTTGGTCCTTGCCTGAAACAAGCTTGGTAGAAAGTAGAAGAGATCACGGTAATATCCATATGTCAGAGTTTGGTCTTTTTTTCTGTGTATGTGTTGGAGGAGGGCAAAGCGTGGAGTAAGACCTCAGCCAAATGGAGCTGGTGGATAGTAGGTTGAAGTAGGGACAGGAAAGGATGCGGGCAACAGAGCTGACAGGGAGGTTTCCTTGAGAGGGGGGAGTGCTGGGTTGTCCAGACACAGTGAGAAAGGTTTAAGGGGTCTAGTCCCAGATCTGAAGGTGGTGTCCTGGAAATTGAGTTATGGGGATGTGTCAGCACAGGAGAAATTCAGGAAGTGGTGGAATTCTTGGGAGTCAGGCCTACTGTGCTGTGTGGTATGATTCTGGAAGACCTGTTTATAGGCCCTAGCATGTCAGGTAGGGAGTAGGATCTGGTTCCCAAGAGACTTCTGGGTTCAGTGTCATGCTTGCATCCTAGAATGGGGCAGAGTATGAGGCAGGGTCAGAAGGGATACTAAAGAGGGGAGAGCTTTAGTTAGAAAGTCTAGTCTTTTATATAAACTTATACTGGTGGTATGGAATGCTAAAAGTTTGGAAGCCACATAAAGAACATGGAATATCCCAGACCGGTTAACAAGAAGGAAGACAGGCTGAGGAGACCTGAGGTGCCCCGCAGTGGTGACTGGACCACGCACTCTTGAGAAGGTGATTTAAATTTATGCCCAACCAACAGAACTGTGATTCTCAAAGTTAATGTGTATAGAAAGCATTTGGGGCGTCTGCTTTTTTAAAAAAAGTAGATTCCTGGAACCTGCCATTCTGGGAAGTTCATTTGGGGTGAGGCCCAGAAATCTGCATTTTTAGCAGATGATTCTGGTCCAAAGATCATACAGTGAGTTTTCCTTCTCTGTCAAGATTGGCTGATCCATCTGAACCACAGGTGAGGCTTGTCAAGTTGATCATCGTGACAAGCAGGTGACTGTGAATGGATGAGAAAGGGGACTGCACAGGGGCAATCACTTGTCTATTCTGGGATGTTGGGATTTAGAGCTGGATTTTCCTGACTCATCCCACTTCTACTCCAGGAGCAGACATTGCCCAGGCAATTGCCCAAAGAAAGACAAAGTACTGCTTATTAACAGAGCGGTAAGCACCCAACACTCTGCAAAGCAGGGTTCTCCAGTAAAAAGCTGTATTTTTACATATGGCTTAGGCTAAGAGGCTACGACAAGGCTTTTGATTGATTTCTGCTTGAAAATAGAAAAGTAGCATCTGTCTATCTAGAATAGGAAAAAATGGATCTGAGAGAGGCCTTGGCTAGGCTGCCCTGGAGGCCAACCTTGCAGGTAACTTACATCTCAGGTACAGCAAGAGAAAAAGCAAGGCATGGCCGTGTGTCTTATAAGACACAGTAAGCTTGCCCAGTAGTAAATAATAGCCCGATCAGTATTTAGTCTCTCATCAGATTGGTGATGCTCCTTCCCTTTGAGGAGGAGCTTATAACATACTGGAGAGAAGAACAAGAAATGTGACTGGACACTTCTTCATCTATGGAAGGCCTGACTCCCCCAAAGGGATGAAAGTGATTCTGTTGTATGTTTGAATGGAGGAACTCCAAAGGATATTAACCCATGTTAATACTTCCTGGATTTATGGTAGTAAACACATAAATGAATGTCTATCTCTCAGGCAACTTTGAACAGAGTCCAAAATCTTCATCTCTAATACCCATGCTTGCTACAGGAAATTTTTACAATGATTAAGAGAATGACAAAACACATTCCTTGATCATTTCTCTCAAAGCCCTCAGGCAGCTTTAGATCTCCCAAGTAGGTCTCCTCAGAGACAACTGTGAAACCCTTAAGTCCTTTTAGAGCTCCCTATGGCCAAACCTGGGACAATTTAAGCAACAAAATAAATAATGATAGTAATTGATTATAACCCACAAAATAAGATAACTATCCAAGAATCCATATTGATATAAACAAATAATTGAATAAATAATAAATGAGAAAGACCATTCTTATTTACAGTAGAATGCCAATTAAAAAATGTAGAAGAGATGATGGAAATATAAAAGTCATTTTTTGGCAAACACCACCATAATAGTTGTTACAGATGCCATAAATTGATGCTAAAATTAATGGGTGACGAGATCATGAAAACCCGGTATTTCTAGTTTTAAAATATATCCCCTCAGATAGTCTTAATTATAAAGGTAAAACAGTAAGTTTATAGAGTAGAAACTTAGCAAACATCCCTTTAAACAAGCGATCAAAGTTAACACAGCCATAATAAGACATAAAGATATCATGTACCTCCTGGTGTGATGCGCTAAGATGGCTGAACTTCTGTGGTATTCTGGCCAAAAATGCATAACCTCTGCTAATCATGAGGAGAAATCAGATAAATTCTAACAGAGAGACATTCTAACTGAGACACATTCTACAAAATAATTGGCCTATACGCTTCTTAAAAGATGAATTGTTCCAAATTGCAGAGACTAGGATACATGATTGAATGTAAAGTGGGACCAGAAAAAGAATGTTAGTAGAACAACTGGTGAAATTCAAATAAGATCTATAGATTAATTTCATTGTCATAATGATAATTTCCCATTTTTAACAATTGTACTATGGTTACGTATGATAAATTAGGGGAAATTAAATGAAGAGGACGTGGAACTCCATGTAATAGTTCTGCAATTTTTTTGTAAGTCTAAAGTTATTTCAAAATAAAAGTTAGAAAAGAAAGAGCCCTGAATTCTGTGATGGGATTCCTTCACTTTTAGATTTATGCGATGAAATAAGAAGAAATTATGTAGAAGATAAAATTTTGGTGTATGACATTAAATATTTTGTAGCAAATATTAGGTATATAATTTATAATAAACTAAATATAGTCTTTAGGTCCATTTTAATAAAAAGTTGGAAACTAAACATTTGATTAGAAGTTTAATGAACTAATCTGACTTTAAATCTGTGGAAATATAATTTTTAATTTACATAATTTTGACTTATGACACCTTTTCTAGAAAAGTAATCCTCTACAAAAGTGAGATGGTCCACAAACTAAACACATTTATCAGAACCTAATTAGATTGATAGAATCTGACTTTCAGGGAGGTGTTCTTACCATCTTGAGTTTTTTCTCTGATTACAAATTATCATTTACTTAAATGGATAAGTTTAATTGCAGTTAAAATGTAGCCATTATACTGAAGGGCTTTTTTAGCATATATTATTATTCAAGAATGTAGTGATTAAAAATAATGGAAAAGAAAGACTTTTCTAAAGTCAGAATCAACAGGGACATTCTTTGGGAAAATTCATTACCTGAAAGAACACTTTTGTTCATTCAGAAACCTGTATTACAGAGGAAGATGTATGAGAATATGCATGACTCTCCAAAAGGAAATGAAATTGGGTGTAGATGCGATTCCTGTTCAATTTGGGTGATGAATGTATTCCCACCTCCTAGGCTATAGAATACCAATCTATTGATTTTGAACAGCACAGAGGCCTTCATTCTGGGGAGTAGGAATGGAAATGGTGTGCTATTTAGTGTGATTGTCAGTGTGTGTGGAGCTGTAAGTCACTTGTAAGGATTCAGATGAATATGTGGACTTTGTAAGAAATATTGGTTAATTTTCTTTGGCAACACTAACATTTATATACTGCTTGCTATGTTGTTCTAGGGTCTGTGATACACACTTTCCATATTAACTCATATAACCATCACAACAACCCTATGAGGTACAGATGAGGAAACTGAGGCATAGAGGTAACCTAAACTTGCCAATTGGTCAAATCTTGTTAGTCTGACTCGAGGTATGCCTTTAACTAGTACACTATATTTAGTGTAATTTAGGGTTTG
>NW_017731498.1:2157498-2185974 GCF_001890085.2 Hipposideros armiger
GCCCAGTCCCAAGAATTAAGTGAGACTTAGTTTCCTCTGGTGATGGTCATTTCAAATTTTTTTCTGATCAAAGGTAAGTTGCAGGCCCTTAAACATATTTCACCCCGTCTAAAATATTTTGATGACAGAAATGTTTCCTGCATTCTGATCATATTGTTCTGATGATAACACAGAAGGTACAGGTTAAGAAACTTGAAATTCTGAGTCAGGAAAGTAGGAGTAATGGATGAGTAGCTTTGAAACTTTATGATATAAGTTAGGAAAAATTAAATATTATAAACAATGTTTTGAAAGCTAATTAGCATCTCAGAGGGCAGGTAAGAAAAAGAATCAGACTCTGAAATGTATGGCTTTAAAAAAAATGGAAAAATTGTTAGAGTGGGTAACCCAGTGCCCTATAACCTATCAAATCTTGTCAACATATCCCTCTCAATTATTCTCATATTCTCTTTCTCCTTCTCTATTCCCTAACTCTCTTGCCTAGTCCTCTTTCACACCTGTTTTTTTCTGGTACCATCCTCAACTATTTATAGATATTTCTAACATCTTAAGATGGCCACAAAATGGAATGGAATAATAAAAAATACATACATTATTCACAAATATTTTAAGCACTAAATGTCAGTGCCTGTGTTAGGTCCTGGGTATCCAAAGATGAACAAGATGTACTTCTTGATCTCAAATAACTCACTGTTTGGTCATATCTTTCTGCTCTTTGGGAGTATGAAGGGCAGAAAAGGTAATTTTCCCAGGGAGAATCAGGGAAGGTATCCCAAAGAAGGAGACATGTGGACTTGGGTCTTAAAGGACAGGCAGGATTTTGCCAGGTAGAGAAAAAGGGAAGAACCTTTCAGGCAGAGGGAAATGAACATCATCAAGAATGATTTAAAATAAAGTATTCCTTCCTTATCTATCACGAGATATGCTACCCTGACTAATGTTGTCAAAATAAGCTTTTCTTATCCAGATCCAAGTTAGCTAGAGTTCCCATCACTTGAGAACATAGTTGAACACCAAGTAATAAGAACACAGGTCTCTGAGTAGCCAAAAGTTTTGTTGGAAAATTTCTCTGCTTATTGAAGAGCCATTCAGGCAAAGCCTCTTTCTGAATATTATGGACATATTCTAAGAAAGCAAACCAGAGGTAGTCATGTGGAATGAGAGCAAAGACTGGGGCTATTTCAGGCAGGCTTACTTTAAGTAGAAAGAAATAATGGCTAGAATGCTGAGCGAACGGAAGGAGTCAGGAAAACCAGCAGTCATCCTAGAAGCTCCAGTCATAGCTCTCCAAGAGCACTGAGCGAGCAGGCAGAGAAGTTGACATGCCTTGGTCAGATCTGCACAGTTAACTCATTGCATCAATGTTCTTAACAATGATAGTAGGTCACTTACAAAGGAGATTAAATTCAGTCTGTGTGCTCTCTTAGAAAGCAGTTTATAATTAATTTTAGAAAGAATTCCACCTAAAGTAGTTAAAATTTTCTTTTGAAAGGTGCTGCTGTAACCCAAAATAGTCTGCTATCCAGCTCTATTAATTCCTTGCCAGGTTTTTATGGTTTTACTGAATATTACTTAAAATCATTACTATGTACTTACATTTTGCTGTTTAAAAAAAAACCAAACTCTTTTTAAGAAAACGCTTTTAACTGTGTTTACTTCTTAACTCAAGCAGTTATCCAGGCAGAGCCAGGGAAAATACAGGCACCCAAACCTTGTTCCTGCCCCCTGAGCCATCCCCCATCTTGGGGCTGTGGTGGGCACAGAGGTGAGCCAGGGTATGCCAGGGGCAGTGATCAAGGGGAAGGGTCACATTAAACCAGACAGTTCTCCATTTAATTTCCAATGAAAATTTAAAGCCTTTTCAAAGCCCTACCTATACTTGACTACCACTTGTTTATATTAAAAAATCATTACCAATGTGAAAGATGCAGGCAAGCAGTGTCTTAAATTACAACGAATCATCGAAGCCTTGACATGGCCACTTCTAAACATGCTGCCGAAGACCAGAGCCTCCTGGACCACCTCTTCCTGGAGTATTCTCCATTGCTCTGTCTCTTATGTTGACTAACATAGGGCCAAGCAACAAATATTTATGTAGTCCTTTATGAGAGAAACACACAGGAAATTGAGGTCAGTGCGGAGATGAAAAAGGCATTTTCTTGCCTCTTAACGAGCTTGGTGGGGAGAGGAGGGTGTTCACAGAGAATTCAGGCCAAGGTATAATGTGACGAGTGTGATGTAAGCTAAAACAAAATGCTAATGGCGTTGGAAGAGTGAGATTATTTTCAGCCAGGCAATCAGTGACTTAGGGATTGAATCAGGGGAGATTTTGTGAAGAAAGAGTATTGAAGCTGGACTTTGAGGGTAGATATGATTTCTGCAGGGGAATATGGCAAGGAAAGCTCTTCTGGATAAAAACGATAGTAAGCGTGAAGGCATAGGATTAAGAAAGCACAGGACACATTTCCGGAATCTGGCTCCGAGGTGCACAAGGATTGGGAGGGATGTTGTTGGGAAGAACATGGAAATAGGAAGCCTGGGGCCAGGTCACGGAGGCTCTTCAGTGCATGTTTAGGGCTTCACGTGTAGGCAGTGAGGTATGGGGAGGACCAACTTATTACTCCTGAGTTATATCCAGTGTTGCAACCTAAAGTGGAAAAGCATCTGCTCCTTCCACATGACTGAAGACAGAGAAAGCAGAGAGCTAGAGGTTTTGCAGCAAAAAGCTCTCTCAAGCCCCCCTCTCATCCTTGAAGGTGGCAGTGACAGGGGCACGTGGCGGAAGCACCAGGGGTCTGGCTCATCTAGTATGGCCTCTGCTGGACTGACGTCAAGGCCCTTCTCCTCTACTTGTCCCTTCATGAGGCATGGGACACACAGTGCCCTCCATTCTTGAGCCTCAGTGGCACTGGTAATCTTGACCACTCCCTCTGGGTCTTTTGTCTAATGAACGAACTTCTCCCAGCCCCCTTAACTGGACTATTAATTACTAGAAGGCGTGGGTCAGTTCCTATGCTTCTTCTATTTACTCCCCATCACCCCCAATGTAGTGGCAGTCATGTAGTCGGCTTGCAAAGAACAGGCCTAATTAATTACACCAGCCCACCTCTTCCCCCACAAAAAAGCTGAATGAGGAGTATTAATATAGCAAACTACTTCATCCTTTAAAGATTCTGAAGAAGAAAGTTCTAAGTAGTCAAATAACTTAGATGTTTTCTTTAAATTGACGTAATTGGTTACATGAATATTTTAGCTGATAACAAAGGACAGAAATCCCCAGAGTGCCAATGGCTGCTTACATCCACTTCTTGGCCAATATTTTACCAGGCGCTGAGTCATAGCTCTGAAATCAATTCTGCCCTTTACTGCAAACTCATTCAGGGCCAGAAGGAATGATTTTTGCTGTTTAATCAGTCGGGGTGATGGACAGTCAGGAGACACTGACACTGTGCTGTGTGAGAAGGATCTGAATGAACTACGCCAACCAGAGATGTGGAGAATGTGGTCATTCAACCCCAAGCCTGACACTGAAGTGAATTCAAGGGAAAGATATTCTGGGCACTCTCTGTAATTCCCACAAAATTTTTGCACATTCAGTTTCTCAGTCTTTTAAATCTTTCTTTCCCAAATAAAAAGAACATTATGGAAAGATGAAACATTTGTGATAGGAGAAACTGAATCTAGGTATAAAAGGATGTCAATTTATTGCCAAATTTTTGTGCTATCTTCCTTATTTTAAAACAACAAAATCTGAGTTCAAGAAAATGATGAGAGAGAAGAGAGAGAAAATACCAGGGGTGCCAAAAAAATGTATACACATGACTTGCATTCATTTTTGTTGTTGGTATATATTGAGTATTACAATTTTAATACAGTTTTTTCTTTTCTTAAAAGGTGTGTACATTTTGTTGGCACCCTCTGTATTTACCATGTAATCAGAAAAAGTGAAGAACTGAAGAGACTCCAGTATAAAGATGTAACTATTTTGCCATCTCATATATGCCAAAGAATGTTCAAATTATGGCATCCAGAATGAAGAGAATTCAAGAGCTGTGGGATGAAAATGAACCCCTTTTTCATCTTTTCACCCTGAATGTGGTGCCTTTAGTGGAGGCCCTATCCAAGAGATCACTTTCTTGCTTATTTGCATATTCTCAGGTGTAGTCACCAAGTCCCAGGTCTAGTAGGTTGGAGCCAGGGTGGAAGGGCCACATGATACAAAGCCTGATTTAAGTAAAAACCTGCTTCTGGCCTTTTTGTTAGGGGTTAGTTTTGGGCTGATAGAATCAAAACCTCTGTGCCCAGGTTCAGACCATGATTCCCTCGGCCCATGGGATTTCCATGCTGTGTTTCACTGTGAATTACTGAGACCAGAGTTTCCTTTGCCTCTGCTTTCTGGATTGTTCCCTAGTCTCTCCTAGACTAACTTAGGCCCATGCAACCAATATTCATTTAGTGCTTGGTGGGACATACATGCTAGAGACTTGGGGGTGGGGGAGACAGAGATAAATAGGCTTTTTCCCCCCCTTAATTTTTTTCGCAGGAAGAGAAGGTTGGAAATTCAGTACAAGAACCTCTGTAATTGACCCTCTTACTATTTGTATCCTCTCTTACTGTTCAGCAGCCTAATAAGTATCCAGGAGGGAACATTTCCCATTAGGGATACTTTCTTAGAGGAACTTGTCCATGGAGAGTATGGAGAGGGACACAGTAGGGTGACCTGGCTGCTTGTTTATTACCCCTGCTGGGCTGTGAGCAACTTGTTTTGTTTATATTTATTGAGCCAGCTCTGTGGGCAGTGATGGCACATAGTGGTCTCTGAGTAATAGCAGTTGCACGATGATAATAATAACAGTAACAACAACCATTGAATGAAAATTTACTGTGCCCAGAACTTTGCATACATTATTTCAGTAAATCATTATTGCAACTCTCTGAGGTAGATACTATTATTTTCATTTCTCAGGTGAGTCCCTGAGAAGTCAGGCACCCAACAGAGAATCTGAATAGTATGTCCTTGATAAATATGTTGTTGGATGCTGATTGCAAATATTGAATAAATGTTCAGAATCTTGCCCAAAGTCACAAGGGTTCTAACCAGCACAGTGGGATTTGAACCCATCTCTCTGAAGCTAAAGTCCATGCTCATGAAAGGTCTCAAGTAGAGACAGAAAATGCAGTTGTTCTCCCATCCAAAGTGCTCAAGTGGACAATTTTAGTGACAGGTCGATTTATTTCCCTATTGCTACATAGTAACAAAGGTAGGATGGCTCAGAGATAGTCCTCAATTTTTGTTGCACGTTAAACCAAGGGTACGTTTTAGATAATAAAAAAGCATTTCCCCCTATATTCTTTCATCTATCCATTTAGCAAATCTTCACTGAGTACCTATCATGTGCTAGGAGGCCCTGACACAGCCCTTAGAGACAGAACAAAGTGTTTCAGGCATAGTTTTTTGTTTAGAGAAAGCCCCTTTCCTGCAAAGGAGGCAGACATGTGAACCAGCAATTTTATTTCAAAGCTGTATCAGCACTATTGATCAGATCTATCTGCCTATGCAAGAAGTTATGAACACACAGTATTCTAAAATGTTTGGGATGTTAATTGTGTGGCTGTTTGCAAAAGTATCCAAAATGGTTTCAGATGTAAGGACATGGTAGGTCTATGCGCTGAACAAGGTATGTTTTTGTCTTGGTATTTTCCAAGATGACAGCATCGCTGTTGTGGTTTAGTTCCTCACAGTGTTTTTGGTTTAGAGAAAGAAATTTGATAGAAACCCAATAATTCTGTCTCAACACTTATTATTTAAATTTTCTCCTTGTCATTCTTCCAAATATTTTCTCTCAGGTGTTTTACAGTCAGCATTTTAGAGACAGCTTCCTTTTTAATTTGGATCTTGGCACCTTAAAAAGTGGCTTGATCAAGGAAAGCACTACGTTTCGTTTCTTCCCCAACTTTGAACTGCTTAAGACTGCCCTCTTAACAATACTTCACATTTATCTCAGTCCTTGGGGGTTTTCGAACTGCTTTCCTATACATTATCTTAATTAATTCTCTTAATTACTTGATGGGATAGGCTGGAAAGTATTCTTACTGTCATTCTTATTAGTACTACAAGCGCAATACATGTGGAAGACAGAAAAAACTCCAGTAACACAGAAGGTTACAAAATTAAAAAGAAAACTTACTGGTTCTCTACCCCTCTCCACAACACTCCTCAGAGGTAATCCCTTTCAACTGTTTCTAGTTTCAACTCTTCTGATATTTATCTCCATAGTTCCTAATACTATAATCTGGTCATTTCTTGATTTATCAGCCTTACATACAATCTATTGCTTGTGAAAAATGAGAAACTTAGCTTATTTTTTTAAATACTGTTTTATTTTTCAATTACAATTGACATACAATATTATATTTATATTAGACATTTTTATACCTTATGAAATGATCATCCCAATAGGTCCGGTATCCATCTGACACTATACATACTCACTACAATATTATTGGCTATATTCTCTATGATGTACTTTATATTCCCGTGACTAATTTTATAACTGGCAATTTGTACTTTGGTTTTTTTCAGGCTTAAAACAACACAAATTTATTATCCTACAGTTCTGGAGTTCGGATGCCAAAATTGATCTTCTTGGTCTAAAGTCAATGTGTCAGCAGGGCTGTGCCCCTTCTGAAGGCTCTGAGGAAGAACCCATTTCATTGCCTATTCCAGCTTCTAGCACCCATGCCACCCTATCCCTGCCCCCTGCATTCTTTGACTCATAGCTGCCTCCTCCATCTTTAAAGCCAGCAATATTGAGCTAGGTCCTTCTCACAATGCTGCTCTCTTATTCTCCATCGCCTGTCTTCTTCTTCCACCTGTAAGGATCCTTGTGATTACACTGGGCTCATCCAGATAATCCAGGATATTCTCCCCATCTCAAGGTCGCTTAATTGCCAACCTTAACTCTATCTGCAACCTTAATTCCCCTTTGCTAAGAAACTGTGGTACATTTATACAATGGAGTATTACTCCGCTATAAAGAAGAATGAAATTGTACCATTTGCAACGATATGGATGGGCCTAGAGACTACTATGTTAAGTGAAATAAGTCAGTCGGAGAAAGACAAATACCATATGATCTCACTTATATGTGGAATCTAAAAAACTGAATGAATGAGCAAAGTACATAGAAATAGTCTCAGAGATAGTTTGTACTTCTTAATCCCTTTACCTTTTTCATCCATCTCTCCAGCCCCACCCCTCCCATCTGGCAACCATCAATTTGTTCTCTGCATCTATGACTTTCTGTTTTGCTTGCTGTTTTTTGTTTTGTTTTGTTTTGTTTTGTTTTAGATTCGATATATACAAGCAAAGTTATATGGTACTTGTATTTCTCTGCCTGACTTATTTCACTTTGCATAATACCCTCTAGGTCCATCTATGTAGTCACAAATGGTAAGACTTTATTCTTTTTTAAGGCTGAGTAATATTCCATTATATATAAATACACACACACACACACACACACACACAGAGTGCCCAAAAAATGTATACACATTTTAAGAAAAGAAAAAATTGTATTAAAATTATAATACTCAATACATATCAATAACAAAAGGTGAATACAAGTCATGTTTGACTTCTGCAATTACAAGAGGTGCTCAAAGTGGTTACCATCAGCATAATTTTAATACAGTTTTTTTCTTTCTTAAAATGTATATACATTTTTTGGCACCCTCTGGAGATATATACATAGTATATATATATTTTTTTTCACCTCTTTATCCACTCATCTATGGGTGGACATCCAGGTGGTTTCCTTAACTTGGCTATTATAAATAATGCTGTAATGAAATATGGATGCACATATCCTTCACAATAGTGTTTTTGGGTTCCTTCAGATAAATACCCAGAAGTGGGATTACTGGGTCCTTCTTTGTCTCTTGCTATAGCCTTTATTTTACCTTTATTTTAACATCTATTTTGTCCAGTATAAGTATTGCTACTTCAGCTTTTTTTCCCCATTTTCATGAAATATTATTTTCATTCCTTTACTTTCAGTCTGTGTGTGTCTTTTGATCTGAAGTGAATCTCTAATAGACAGCATATATAAGGTTCTTGTTTTCTTATCAATCCAGCCACCCTATGTCTTTTGATTGGAGCATTTAATGTATTTACATCTAAAGTAATTGTTGATAGATACGTAGTTATTGCCATTTTATTATTCGTGTTTTTTAATTTTGTTTTCTTCTTAAAGAAGTCCCTTTAACATTTCTTGTAATTCTGGTTAGGTGGTGATAAACTCCTTTAGTGTTTTCTTACTGGGAAGCTCTTTATCTGTCCTTGATTCTAAATGATAGCTTTGCTGGGTAATGTTGGTTGTAGGTCATTGCTTTTCATAACTTTGAATATTTCATGCCAATCTCTTCTGCCTGCAAAGTTTCTGTTGATAAATCAGCTGATAATCTTATGGGGACTCCCTTGTAGTTAACTAACTGCTTTTCTCTTGCTGCTTTTAAGATTCTTTCTTTGTCTTTAACCTTTGGCATTTTAATTATGATGTGTCTTTGTGTGGGCCGCTTTGGGTTCATCTTGTTTGAGACTCGCTGTGCTTTCTGGGCTCGTATGTCTATTTCTTTCACCAGGTTAGGGAAATATTTCTTCAAATAGGTTTTGTTCTTTTTCTTCTCCTTCTGCTTCATCTACTATTGATTCTCTCTAATGTATTTTTCATTTCAGTTATTGTATTCTTCATTTTGACTGGTTCTATTTTATGTTTTCTATCTCCATTTTTATTTTCTATTTCTTTGTGTTCTCACTGAGTTTATCTACTCTTCCCCTAAGTTCACTGAGCATCCTTATAACCAGTGTTTTGAACTCTGCATCTGGTAGATTGCTTGTGTCTATTTTGTTTAGTTTTTCTTTTTTTTTTTCTGAAGCTTTGTTCTGTTCTTTCATTTGGGACATGTGTTTTTTTTTTAAAGATTTTTATTGGGGAATTAGGGGATGGGAACAGCACTGAGGAATTGGGGGAAGGGGAACAGACAAGTTGCTGTCCTTTTTGTTCTTCAGTCTAGTTGTGGAGGATGTCGCTTCACTGGCCCAAGTTGGCACCATCATTGCGCTCTTCCGGGCAAGGCAGATCAGTCGCCGGCCTCTGGACGGCTGCTGACTACACACGGTAGCCTATGGCAACCCACTGCAGCAGGGGCTGCAGCCTAGCCATTGCCGGTGACTCATGGCAGCCCAGCTCCAGGTTTAGCTGTTGTTCAGCATCTTAGCTGTAGAGGGCAGTGTCACTGGCCCTCATATGTGGGATCTGAACCGGGGCCCTCTGGCATCCCAAGCCAGCTTTTAACCAACGTGCCACTTGGCCGGCCCTGGGACATGTTTTTTTGTCTCTCCATTTTGACTGACTCGCTCTTTTTGTTTCTATGTATTAGGTAGGGCTGCCATGCCTCTCAGTCTTAGTAGAGTGGCCTTATGTAGTAGGTGTCTTGTGGGGCCCAGTGGCACAATCTCCCTGATCACATGAGCTGGGTGCTGCAGGGGTGACCCTTTTATGGGTGGTGTGTGCCCTCCTGTTGTTGCTGTTGGCATGTCAATGGGAGGGGTTGACCCTCAGGCTGATACACTGTGAGGACTGGCCATGACTACAGTGGAGGAGCTGTTGTGCAGGAGCTTGTTGTAAGGAGCAGGGTTAGCTTTAGCAGGTATCTGGTGCCTTCCAAGTCCACCCTTTTTGTGTGTAGTTTGTGGCGGTGGTTGGGTGGTATGGTCTGAAACTGGCCTGCACCTGTCTTGGTTCTGGGGCCTTTTGGGAGGGACTCTGGTGCTGGCCAAGGTCAGCCATTGTCTGTGTCCATGCTGGGGCCAACTGATAGGAGCTACAAAGGGATTTACAGATGGTTGCTGCTTTTTTATGGCTTGGAGGCACTTAGGAGAGGCTAAGCTGTGAACTGAGGCCGGCTGCCACCAGTGCCAGGCTTAGGGCTGCTTAGCAAGAGGTACAAAGGCCCTGAGGTCAGACACTGACTGTCTGGGGTTTGTGAACCTTTGAGAGATTTTTTAAAAGTCTGCAGCAGGGTCTCAGGGAATCACCAGGGCAGGGCCAATGATGTTAGCCAGGTTGATGGAGATTCAGATATGGTGCCCGCCTAATCTGCAGGCTGGGTAGGGGGAGGGCTCAACAAAGGAACAATGGCCTCTGCTTGCACTTCTGTCTGGGAGAAAGCTGCCCCTCCAGCCCTTGCCCTGAAGCCATAAAATTCAGTTCTGTCCCATATGTCCCTGATGCTTTTTGAGCTGCTGCCCCAGTACTGGAGCTCAGAGTGAGTGAGTCCATCAGTGAACAAGTCTCCACACGAGCACTTGCAGAGGAATGCCTGGGACTCTAGCAGCCCTCTGTTTTACTCAGCCACAATCCCTGCTGGTTTTCACTTCCAGAGGTTATGGAAACATCTCAGCACTAGAGTCCTGGGCTGGGAAGCCTGGTGTAGGGTTGGGACCACTCGCTCCCCAAAGGGGACCTCTGCAGCCAAGATAGCCTCCTGTTTCTTAACCTCTACACCATGGCTGTGAAAGCTGCCCTTTCATATCTCCACACCTCCTACCACTCTCGAGGGCGCTTCTTCTGTATATCCTCAGTTATAGCACTTCTGTTCAGCTAGTCTTCAGGTGCTTCTCAAAGATGGTTGTTCTATGGTTTAATTGTAACTTTGATGTGGTCATGGGTGGGGGTGAGTACAGAATTTATCTACCCTGCCATTTTGACTGGAAGTGAAATTTAGCTGATTTATATTACCTTACTCTTTCATTAAAATTTTTGTTAGTTATATATTTATTTTTCACTTTTTATTACATATCCTTATAATTTAAAAAAACACAGTGCTTAAATATGTATTTATTCATATCTTAACTTTAGAAAATATAGTATATATTAAATCCATTTATGGAAGATAAAGAATTTTTATTCTTATACTTCCCTTCACCTTATCTCTCCCCCTTTTATTTCTAACTTCTATTAGCTCTACCATTACTTTTATACTGTTAAAGTTTTAAATGTTTACTTTCTGTCCTGTAACTATAATTAAGTTTTACATGCTTCGTTTACAGGTTGATTTGAAAAAAATAAAACATGATACTTATGTTAAAATGATTGTGAAAATGTTATTTACTACAAGTTTAATTAGTGATTAGTTTCACAATGAGAAAATGTTATCTTATAACTCAATCTATGTCACTCAAAGGAGAATGTTTTAAGCATCAAAGTCAAATGAGACTTAATGTTGATTGTTCAAAATTACACTACAATGTTGCAATTTGCTTTACGTTTGGATCTATGGCTTTCTTATATGGCCTTTCATTTTTCCTGGAATTTTAAATTGCCTAACTTTTTTCCCCTATGCTATTGGTTCACTAAACAGCTATGCCTCAGCTGTAATCAGAGCTTCTAATATCTCACAGCTGCCTACTTTTCCAGATATGCCTTTGGCCTAATGGAAGCTGCCTCACCAGGGAAGTTACTTTTCCCTTTACAAACCTGCAACTGACTGACTGACTGACTGACTGACTGACCTACTGACACAGTGTGTAATAGACTAGCTTACCTCAAAATGGGACACATTCTCTGGTGTAATTTGTGATTCCTATCTTTCTGTGCAGTCAGTGTACAGCTCATATTGAGCTGAGCCATTCTTGCTTAGCTTTCTTCTTGCCCTATAATGTTTCCTTCATCCCCTTCTCCAAAGTGCACTTCCTCAATAAATCACTTGTAAAAGAATCTCCATCTTAGGTTCTGCTAGTGTTATGGATTGAATGTTGTGTCTTCTCAAAATTTATATTTTAATTCCTTAATGGTATTAGGAGGTGGAGCCTTTGAGAGATAATTAAGTTCAGATGAAATCCTGAGAGTGGAGTCCTCATGATAGGATTACCATCCTTATAAGAAGAGGAAAAGAGACCAAAGCTCTTCCTTTCTCTCCATGCAAATACATCAAGAAAAGGCAATGTGAACATATGGCAAGAAGTCCACTGTCTGCAAGCCAGGAAGAGGGCTCTCACCAGATACCAAATATGATGGCACTTTAATCTTGAACTTCCCGGCCTCCAGAATTGTGAGGAACAAATGTCTATTGTTTAATAGACTGGGTAATCACCCAGTCTATGATACTTGTTTCTAGCAGCTTGATAAATACAGCTAGGAAAATCAATCTAAAACACTTGCTGATAGAAGATCACAAGACTTAACCAAATCACTAATGAGTACTTTTTTTTTTTTTTACCTTATTAGTTTCTGAAGAAATTGGCTTTCTTCTTCTTCTTCTTCTTCTTCTTCTTCTTTTTTTTTAGCTGAGCCATCCTGCTACCTGTTGGCAGTTCAGCGGCAGCTCAGCTCGGGTCAGAAATCAAACCACTGTTGCTCAGAGCTCAAACTCTTGGGCTTTCTTCTTGAATACATTTTTCTTAGAATCCTTTGGACTTCCTGATGAAATTTGGATCACTTTCTCTCTAAGGTATATTACGCATCTAAAATATTGAAATTTCTTTAATTACTTCACTCTTGGATTAGGCACCTTAATATTTGTATATCATATATCTTTCTCTTTCCTGGGTAACCTTTTGTGTTAAAAACATAATAAAACTTCAAGCAATTGTCACAAAAGTTGGATGGGGTAAATTTTATGAGTCATAACAAGTCTAAAAATCTGTTTTCACTAATGTTATGATTGACAATTTGGCCAAACATATAATTCTAGCTTCAAAATAATTTCCCTTTAAAGGCAATTCTGCATTATATTCTAGTTTCTAAGGTTGCTGATGAAAAATCCAATGTCGATCTGATTCTTTGGAGTAGGGGATGGGGATGGGTGGGAAATCTATTATTTGTCCTCAAAGTGTTTAGATTATTTTCCTTTGGATTATCTAAAATTGTATGCTTTTGGACGCTCAGTGGGTTTTTTCAATCTGACAACTTCAGCTTTTCTTTAGTTCCAGGAAATTTTCTTGAATTATTTCTTTAATTGTTAAAGCTCCTTTGTTTTCTCTGCTCTCTTTCTGTAATTCCTATTAGATGCACAATGGCTCTCCTAGATTTATTGTCCATATTTCTTAACTTTTTGTCCTCTTAACTTCCTTTTTAAAAAAGAAAAATTATGCTCTACTTTTTGGGAGGGTTTTATAATTTTACCTTCATCTTGTTCCTTCCCTTTTGGGCTGTTGTTTTTTTTTCTGAAATGTGAGGAGTCCTTAGCTTTCCATTTTTATTTATGAATAAAGTATGAGGTTATTATTATGGGGAGCTAATATGACTTTTCCTATGCCGACTCCACTTCTCCCAGTCTTTTCTGGGCGTGTGGGGTTCACAGAGAAGCTGGTCAGTTTCAATAGTGGATGTTTAGCTAATCACACTTATTGTCATCCTCAGCCCATTCCTGCTCTCCTACCTGCTAACTCTGGGCTTGGAACCTCTTCTGGTCTTATAGGGAAGAACATCTCCAACCATTATCTCTGTTGCAAACTTCTATGTGGATCCTTGGCTGTAACTTCCTCTCTCAACATGAGCCATTTTAGAGTCTTCAATTCCCAGTATTATTATCGATGTATCTCCTCTCATACATCTTTATTGTTGATCTAGGGAAGGGGTCAGCCAACTTTTGAGATGGAAGAGCCACCAGGGGTCAGCGAACTGTGGCTCACAAGTCGCAGGCTCTGAAGTAAAATTGAAAATGAAAATAAAACTATCATAGTTTCATTTATAAAATTTTTACAGGATATTATTCACATAATGGTGATTATGTAAAAATATATTTATGCCTCTCAAATAATTTTTAAATTGTTGTGAGGGACAGGATTGGCCCTTCTAGGGGTCGGGAAACTTTTGAGACAGGACGTACCCAAAGAGTCGTGTGTGGCTCGCTAGCCACAGTTTGCCAACCCCTGATCTAGGGGAATGAAGCAAGCACATGTGAGTAGTCTGTTCTTCTAACAAAAGCTCTGTCATTGACATTATATAGTTTCGAAACTGGGGCATAAATGGATGAAGTACTCTGTCAAATGTTTATTAAGTGGTGGAACTGAAAACTAGAGTTCTGGTTTTTTGTCACCTGGTCTAATGTTCTTTCCATCTCTCTGTACTTCTTTGCTACCTTTGTCTTTTCAGTCCTTATCAATGAAATTCAATACAGCTGAACAGGAATGTTTATAAGCAGATTTTTGAGCCTGTACCTCATAGAGCCAGATGTAATGACAAACAGTGTATTTGCATTTGCTTTGAATGTTTTCCCCAACCCAGTGTTGCTCTCACTCTCATCTTTGATTTTTACAGAAATGTTAAAAGTAAAAAGATTTTGAATTTTTTTAGTTTAAAACCTAGTGTAAATTTTCACTAAGAGCTTTAAAATAAATTGGTTGTCTGGGGTGGGGGAAGCATTTAAAAATTTTTTTACTATGACTTGTGAATATCACATTATGAGTGCCTAGTTTGGTTCCAATTTCTGGAAACTAGTAATGTGTGGGATGAAGGAAAGACATATAAATTACTTTAGTCTACTGTGGAGTCAAAACATGAACTTCCCTTAACCTCATTCACACCCACCTATATTTTCCCTCTCGTTACCAGCTTTTTGTACCCACTGATCATTTTTTAAAAGCTAGAACATGAAATTATGCCTGTTGTTATACACTCAGGACCTGTTAAACAAGGTGGATAAAAATTTCTCACCTTATTTTACAGAAAATCATAGCTAATATTACCAGAGAGAAATAGGTGTGAAATAGAGATTCCCTTTTAATTAGGAAATCTGAGGGCAGAGAGTAAGAACTCACTCATTCAATGAACAATGATCTATTCAGTATCTCCTGCTATGTCCAGGCTGTGTTGGAAACTTGAAATTAAAGTAGATAAAATGGTGAGCATCTAGTAGAGAAGGCAGGCATGACCAAATAATAAAAATGTATAGTACAATATATGTAATGAACAGGAGAAGTGTCATGAAGGAAAAGTCCTCACATACACCAATGATAACTGGGGGAAGACTTTTCTGAAGTAGGGACACTTGACATGAGTCCTGAAGGTAAGAGAGCAGGGTAGAAAGGAAAAGAATCTTAGGAAGAGGGATTAGAAGGTGTAAGGGGCCCATAGCAGGAGAGAGCATGGTGTAGACTGAGAAAAAGCCAGAGCAGCTGAAGATGCAGGCAGAATCCAGAACACCAAGAGCCTGTGGGTTTGGGTACTATGGAAAGCTACTGAAGGGGAGATGTGACTGAATATGTGCTCTGAAAAATCACTCTACATATATTGTGAGGCACAAACTGGAGGTGGACAACAGAGGACTTAGAGGTCAGCCAGGAGACCATGTGAAAGATGGTGGTGACTGGAGCAAAAGTATTACAATGGAGATAAAGAAAAATGAATGGATTCAAGAGATATTCAGAGAATAGAATTTCTGGGATTAATGGTAGATTAAAAATGGAGAGTGAGAGAGAGGACACTTGGACACCAAGGACAGCTAGTCTCTCAAGGGTGGGTGCCTATTGGAGGAAACATACCATATTCTGGGAATATGGTACTTGACATGGTTCTTAGAATGGGTTCTATCCTAACAGTTAAAGATGAGGCTTGTAATGAGAAATGGAGTTTAAGGTGAGGGATAAACTGTAAATGCAAGATATAGGAGTAGTATAATCCAAAGTACAACAAAGTGAAAGAGCAGGATGAAAGGATTCGGGTAGGTAGGGGAGAGAAATGTGAGTGATAAGGTTAGAAAGATAGGTTGGGACTAGATTGTGTATAGCCATGAATGTCAGCTAAGGAGTTTAGATTTCATTTTCTAGACAGTGGGCTTGGATGATTAAGAAGATTAACGTAAATGGAGCCATGACTCTAAGTTTTCAAGTCTGGGTGGGTTGGAGTCTAGTGGCCTAAGAATAGAGAAGGCAACAAAAGCACATAAGTTAGAGGGGCTGATAGGACTTCTAAGGAGAAATGTTTACCAGTCATTTGAAAATACGTGCCTTTAAGTTCAGGACTGGAGATGTGGATTCGAAAGTCATCTGCAAATAAAGTTGGGTTAGGGAAGAGGGAAATTGATGAGATCACCAAGGAATTAAGAATGAGGATTTCAGAAAATAGACCTAAAGTGAGAACCTTAGGATATATACTACTCCTCAAAAGACATAAAGAAGAAGGGCTGTCAACGATGGGGACAGAGTGGTAGGAAATAAACAAGAGGAATGTGGTGTCGGGAAAAATAGGGTAGCTAAGAGTTATAGGAGGAATGGAGGGGCTAATAATGCTAAATTTCTTACCCTTCAAGTTGTAAATTAATATTGAGAGGTCTGGGGAAAAGTTCATTAGGCTTGAGACAGAGAAACAGAAAAGACAGGGCCAAAAAGAATTGTAGGAAGAGAGAGGCGGGCATCTTAGAAGATCCTCAGGAAATGCTTGCTGAACAAAAGAAGGTTGAATAGTGGGCTGATCTCCATGTGACCGGAAAGCTCTTGGTGGTACCCCTGGAGTTTTAATTTATAGTGGTGACTCTTTAATTGTTTTCCATTGTGTCCTGCAGACCATAAAATAATGTAGCTGCAATGATTAATTCACCCTTACGTATTTTCTGGTCATTGCTTGTTACTCAGTATAGTTCTTTTTAAAGCATTTAATCCACTCGCTCAGCAACCTCAGAAGTTGTGGCTTGCATTTTGTGGCCACACGAATGACTGGTTGGGCTCTCAGCCTTGATACAACCAACACACTGATACCTGCTGTTTCCTCCCACACCGACTCCTTGGGTTGCACAGAGAACAGTCATGGGGCCTAAGGTGTCTGTAGGAGGAAGGCACACCTGACAACTTGTTCTCTTTTGGGTAGATGACAGGAGCGAGGAAGGGAGCTCTCAGATGTCGTTACTGGATTTCTCTCAGTTTTACAGAGATTTCCTGTTGGAAATGTATCCAAAAGACAAGGGTGAGTAGCTGGTTGCTTGTCAGTAGGTAATCTGGTGGCCACACAAGCTGCTGAATGTATATAGCCACACATAAGACATATATTTATATTTCTCTATATATTCTAGAAATAGAAATATGCAAAGGAAATTAAAGAACATGGTTCGGCTGCCACGCCTTCCTACCATTCCTCATCAAAGCACACAATTACAGCTGCTCATCTCCATGGAAAGGGCACAGACATGGGAGTCGGGAAGACTAAGGTTTAAGTCCCTGCATCATCTACTAATATGACGCCAGGCAAGTTTCTTTACATTGTGTCTCAGGTTCCTCATCTAAAAGCAGGAAGTAATACGTTGAAGACTTACAAATCTACATTTTGGCCTAGATCTCTCTCCTAAGCTCCCTACCCTTATGTTCAACTGCCTACTGAACACTGTGTCGGTGTTCCATGGGCAACTCAAATTCATTTTGTTAACTCTCTGTCAGGCGCAACTGATCTCACAGATTCATTGCACACAGATTTTCAAATATTTAACAGTTAACTTAAGTATCATGACTCATTGCTTCTGTATCTTCCCCCTCTACCATAACCTATCGCCAGTTGTGTTTGTGACTTAGTACAGTAGAGACGTATTTCACAGCAGCATCTTTGTGTGCAATGAATCTGTGAGATCAGTTGCGCCTGGTGAAGGGTTAAAACCAAACTCATCTCACCCCTACCCCCAATAAAATAAAACAATGTTCTTCCTGCAGTTTTCCTAGATTGGTAAATGAGACCCCTTCCATTTGGTCCCCTAAGCCAGAACTTCCTGACATCCCTAACTTTACCTTTTGTCTCACTCTATCTTCAGTTCATCACTATGTCCCCTCTAGGTTATCGTCTAACTATCTCTCCACTTCTCTCCCTCCTCCTCATCACCATACCAGTCTAAGCTACTGATATCTTTCTGTTCAAACCTCTCTTCTCCTGCCACTTGCCCTCTTGTATCTTTTACTGCAAACTCACGGAGCTGCTTTTAGTCCTTGAGATGTGCCAGGGACTTGCTTTCCACTTGGTCTTTGAAAGGGTGACGTTTTTGCCTGGAATTCTCAAGTCCACATCCCACCCTTTTCTGTCTTCTGCTTAAATGCCATTTCCTTTGGGAGCCTTCTCTCATTTTTACCCTCCTCTGGACCAGACTAAGTGCCCCTAATCAGCAGTTCCATAATGCCCTAAATATCCCTAGTATAGCACTTATCAAGGTATATTACAGAGACTTGTTTAATTATTTATTTTCCTCCTATACTCTTAGCTTCTTAAAACACGTAGGTACTGTATCCATTTTGTTTATTAGTATATCCCCAGCGCTCAATAGATATTTGTGAAAGGAAGGAAGGAAGGAAGGAAAAGGAAGAGAGAGGGGAGAAGGAAAAAATGAGCAAGGGGAAAGGATTAATTAAAAATAATATTAAGATGTTTGGTAAAAGGAATCTATTATTATTGCTATTCCAGGGAAAAGAGGTTTCAGAAGGAGTCTCATAGATTAAGTCATTTTAACTGCTGAGAAGGGGACCTGGGGGTAGAGCATTTCCTGAATTCAAGATGGAGAGGTCCTTGCTCACCCTATATTACGCTGAAGCTGTATGGGAATCAAGGGGCCCCTCCACACTTCTCTTGGTATGTGAAAGGGCTACCTACAGCCATTGGCTGTGTACTTTGGGAAATTGCTGAGTTTCTTTGAGCTTTGATTTGCTCATATATAACATGAAGGGGTTGGACAAGGTCATCACTAAGGTCTTTTCCAACTCCAACACAGTTTGATTTTACTTTGTAACCCACTCCTTTCCTCCTTAAGACTTCTGGGTCCCATTTATTTCTTTCTCTCTTGTCAACCCCCCTCCCCCACTTTTCTAAGTGTATTAGTTAGTGGTGAAAAATAAGGATTGAAAGTTTTAGGGGAAAGTAGACAAAAGTGTATATGTTACTTGTTCTACACTTAGATCTCTGTTCTACTGATTTCTGTTTTCATAGGCTTTATCTGATCTTCCAGATAGTCCAGGGTATTTTCAGAGTGGCCCAGATTCAGACCTAGTTTTTAAGTTGGAGCATTAGTTTCAGTCACACAATCTATTGTCAATTTCATCATTTTTTCTCTAGAAAGCTTGAGTCTGGTCAGCAATTTCAGCCAAATGTCCCTAAACATATGAATAATCAAAGGCACACAGGTGGGCCGGCCGAGTGGCTCAGTTGGTTAAGAGTTGGCTTAAGAGCATGAGCTCTGAGCAACAGGGCCGCTGGTTCGATTCCCACATGGGCCAGTGACTCTGCGCCCAAGCTGAGCTGCCAACAGGTGGCAGGATGGCTCAGCTGGTGTAACAACAAGATTGCTGTTCGATGGTGGGCTATGCCCACCCACAACTAAGACTGGGCTCAGTACCTTGAGCTTAGAGGCCACGTGAGCTGCAGACGGGAAGCCAGATGGTGACTGGTGCCCTCCACAACAAAAAGAGCCCTCCACAACGAAGACTGAACAACAACTTGGCTGGTCCCCTTCTCCAATTTCCCAACACTGTTCCCCTCCCCCAATTCCCCAATAAAATATTTTTTTTTAAAAAAAGGCACACAGGTTTATCCTATCTTTCAATCCAAATTTCAAAGACTTTAATGAATGTCTTTGAAGTGAGACTTCTATTTCCATTGGAATGAGGTTCTTCCTAAAGTGCCATGTTAGTATGAGTCTATGAATGCCTCTCTCAACTCCTGATGTAGTGATTCCTTCTCATTGTTCATGTCTCAGCTCAAATATCATCTCCTTGTAGAAGACTCTCTTGACTACTATAGCTAAATCAGCCCTCCTATTCCTAAGCCACTTTACCACATTACTGTGTTTCATTATTATCATAGCATGTATCACTGCTTAAAATTAGGGTGTTCATTTATTTGTTTATTTCATGTTTCTCTTGACTAAAATGTAAGTTCTATGGAAGGTGGGACTTTTATTCATCTTGTTCACTGCTTTATACTCAGCAATTAGTATAATGCATGCACAAAATAGATGCTTGAATAAATACCATGGTGAATGGATGAAACTTTGGAATGTGCAGAATTTTACTTAATCCATTCATCCAGCAGCCTCAAATGTCAGTACTTTCATGTGATTGCTGTGGAAATAATAATCTTTGTGGTTTAATAATATTAAGAATTTTAACATTGAAATAGGTGGTCTCTTATTGGCTTTTCAAACTGATATTCTCTGCTTTCCAGTCACATTAGCTAGGCGATGCTCATATTTATCTATCCTAAAATGTCTAATATTTAGAATAAATAATGACTGGGGGTGACTGGTTAGCTCAGTTGGTTAGAGCATGGTGCTGATAACACCAAGGTTGCTGTTTCTATCCCTGCAAGGGCCACTGTGAGCTGCACCCTCCCTAGAAGTGTCAACTATGCCATTGTAGCATGAAAGCAATGTGTAACCAATGACCATGGCTATTCCCCAATAAAATTTAAAAAATAATAAGAATAAAAATAAAAATAAATAAATAATGACTTACAGCAGTGGTTCACTTTTTTTTAAAGCTGAGGAATCCTTTCTTCAAATGGAAGTCTTATGAGGAACCTAGTATATATGAGATACAATAAAGTCCACTAGAAGATGTAAAAATGGGGGAAGAAAGAGGGCGTTTATAGCTCTGTTTGCTCCCCAGAATATAACATCTTCTTCCTTATGACAGCCCCTCAAATAGTTTGACTATTACTGGATTATAATAATACTAAATAATATTTTTTGCTTACTATGTAACCAAGTGCTTTACATGCATCATCCAATTCTCATAACAACTCTATGCATTAAGTGCATTATTATTTTCTGTATTAGGCAAATAAGAACACCAAGTCTTAAAGAGGTAAAAAAATTTTGTCCAAGGTCTTCATGGTAGCCATTTTCCAAGATTGCTGCCAGCGATCCTCACCTTCTGATATTAGTGCTCTTGTGTAGTAACCTCTTGCTTGATAAAGGGCTGGCCAGTGTGACTGGTAGAAAATGACAGAGGTGATGCTATGTAACTCCAATAAAATCATTGTAGCCTCTGCCTTGCTCTCCTGGATCACTCACTTTGGAGTAAGCAGTTGACACGTATTCAGAGCACTCAAGCTGTCTGGGGTGCCCATGTGGAAAGGAGCTGAGTCTCCCTGCCAATATCCTGTACCTACTTAACCATGTGAGTGAGCTCCCAGCGCCAACCTAGTCTTCAGCTGACTGCAGCCCCAGCCAACATCTGACTACAACCTCATGAAGAGTCCTTGTGCCAGAACCACCTAGCTAAGCCACTCCCAAATTTCTGGCTTACAGATACTGTGGAAGATGAAAAATGATTTTTGCTGTTGTAGCCAGAAAATTTGGGGAGTGATTTGTAACACAGCATTAGATAGCTGGTATAATCTTGTAGACAGTTGAATGGCAGAAGCAGGATTTTAACCCCAGGTTTGATGCCAGAGCTTATGCTCTTAATCATGAGTGCTCTATTTTCTTGCATACTCATTTTTAACACAAAGTTAAAATAAAAGTTATGCAAACATCTTACAAACTCCATGTCATGGATGGGAAAACTGAGGCATAGAGAGGTTAAAAATTAATTGGTGAATTGAAGTCAAGTGGCCTAATTCCATGATTGGGCTCTTTGTCACCACACTAAATAATGTCATAATCAGAACAACATTTCACAAAAACTAATCTGGAGTTGGAATGGAAAAGGAAGAGCCTGGAAGTGTGGACCTTAATGGGGAGGCTACTGCAATTATTGAAGAGAAGTTATTTGAAGGAAATTGAGACCTCTGTCATGGAGAATAACTACTAAATTATTTCCCCAAATATCTTTGATACTTCTATTGGCTACTGAAGATTTGGATGGGAGATTCATTGGTCTGTAACAAGAAGGAATTTCTCAACAATCTCTGTTCATTGGTCAATATGCCCAAAGGAAATTAACCTTGGTCATTGCCCAACATGGTCTCCCAAACGGTGGGAGTTGGGCCACTTGAAGTTTACTTTCTGTTTTCCTGCAGCACTTCAATTTGTTTTTATATTAAAACATGAACCTTTGTTTTTAAAGGAGGAAGGAGAGTGGACCAAAATTTTCTGCTTTTGAAGTAAGCTAACAAATCAGTGATAATTGCAAGGAGAAATCCTGGTGCAGAGAGAGAGAACTGATTGTGCTCTGTCCTTGGTAGACTTTTGAGTCATTCATGCAGTATAGTGTCTGGAGGGTTCTAGTGAGTCATGCATTGCTAACTATGGAAGAAAAAATATATTTTCTAAAGTTGTCTCTTATTACTCATGTCTTTCAGTCAGCATCCGCAGATGCTGGTACCCTATTGACTGGTGATCTAATAGAAAGTTCTCATAGACAGATCCAAAATAATTTCCCTCTAAATCTGATAAATTTGGCACAAGTCTTTTTATTTGGCTTGCAAGATGTTTGCATGAACATTGTGACTTATTTTTGGCTTAGAGTTAAAAGGATTGTTTAGGAACAAAATGGAACCTTTGGATTTTGTGGCAGCCGTGGGGAATGCTCTTATTTCATAATGAAATGACTGAACAAATGTTCTTTACAGTGATTCATTCCTCATGTGGGAAAAATGTTTTATATATATATCCTCTATATATTGGATACATAAAGCTGTTTTACCTTCAATATTTAGGCATACTTTCCAACGAGTAATTTGGGAACAATATCTGTAAATTATAAAGCTAGGCTCCTCTGCAAAAGGAACAGGATTGAAACTATAGGATTGAATGTTAGAGACCACATGGGTTCTATTCCTAACTGGGCCAGAGTTTGTGTATAACCTTGAGCTATTCACTTATTCTTTTTAAAACTTAGGTTTTATGTCTGAAATAGGCAGAAAGTTGCTCACCTATTTAGCTAAGGCAGAAACAATTTTCTGATACGAAGATGACTCAGCAGTGAAAGAGGTGGTGTAGACCCTTGTCCTGAGAGTGTTCAGGGAAAGAGGCAGCCAGCTGCCTGGATGGGGTGACATGTGGTCCTTGAAGACTGGAGACTAGATCACACCAAAGACGCCTGACATTTAAGATTAGGAAAAAGACTGAGTCATGGAGGGCCTGTTATTTACCAGGCACTGTGCGAGATTCTGGGAGAAAATGGTGAACCAGACACGTTCAATGTTTCTCCCTTATGAAGTTTACTGTTGAGTCTGCTTTGTGCATGTGTAAGACTATTCAGAGAGAGGTTCTGTGATTTTATTATCTGCATCTGAGTTTTTGAGTTTTTTTAAAATATGAGATCATGTAGGATCAGTACACAAAAAACATAACTGTGGAAGTCTTATGGGAGAAGAGTCTGATATTGTGTGGGGTGTTATTAAAACAGACCTTGTTATAACAAGCTTGACCTACCAGGTCAGATGGGAACAATGGATTCATGTGGGCATCATCAATTACCTGAGGCGACAGCATGGGGAGAATTTTAAAATGTCTTGCATGAATTTCCAGGTCAGAATTAATAGGCCCTTCTCACCTCTGCCTTCAGAGGGGCTTCTTACCAATCTGATGATGTCCAACTTGGATGATGATTGATGGGCCTGGGGCCATTGAACAATGGATCTGAACACACAAGCTGCTCCTAATCTTCTGTGGTCAGGGACACATCCAATGGTGGGGTTCAGGCAGTGAAATGGCATCCTTGGTCTTGCACAAATGTTTTGTTGTCAGCTTGCATTCTTACAAAGCAGTGATTCTTCCTACCATAAGAAGTTTGAAATGTACCCCCTCTTGCCATAGTGAGTGTTGCTCCTGCAGGGTTATGCCACCATAGATGCTGAGATTAAGGAGGTGAAGAGAGAGCTGCGGCATCACACAATGAGTCCTCTGAGCAGATGTCAACCCTCTGTGATTTCCCAAGTCCTTCAGTGTCATTGGCTCATCTGTTCCATTATAATTTTTAAATTAAAATGGTTTGAGCTCCTATCATACTTAGGGAGGTGGTGTCTCAGCAGGCTTGAAATAACTCTCATGATTCTTAAGTGTTTCATTTCTTCAGGTCATCTCTAAATCAAAGTTTCTGTTCAACTGAATTCTTGTTATTACCCACTACATTGTGTTGTCCATCTCCTCAGTGCTATATTGTATTAAGAAACAGCCAGAGTCCTTCACACCCCAAAGCACCACTGATCCAAGGCAGTTAGGGAGACTTCATCACAGCAAACAACTTAAAACAAATACTAATTAATCCTGAACTTAGAAGTCCTTGGGTCATTCCTGCTGAAGTAAATTTCTTACTGGCTCTGTCCTCTACAGACCTTGGGATTCTGCATCTTGCTGAACTCTCTTCTTGTCCCTAAAGCTCAACATCTCTCTCATTGTATTATTCTAGGCAATTTGGCTCTTTCTTACCCTTATCCCAAAACTCAGCTCTGGGCCTCATATCAGATAGCCCGCAGAAATACTGTATTTTGCCACGCATGATGCACACTTTTTTGCCCAAATTTGTGAGGGAAAAATAAGGATGTGCATTATACATGGGTGGTACTAATTCCATATCTATATAAATGTTTTTAATTATTTTATTTATGCTTATGAGTTAAAAGTGTAACTCTAGAAATCAATAATGATATCCATATGCAAAATAATACCCTGGAATACGATAATCAGTTTTGTTGAGCTTATGACCAACTTGCTAAGATTAAGAGGTCTTGGCTTTCTATGATTCATAAATATTATAAATTTGTTACCAGTAAAAAAATTGCTTGTGCCTTGTATATCTGTTCTTGTGTTTGTGCTTTGTAATTATTTGCTACATAAAATTTTTTGTACTATAATGTGTTAAAAAATGAATAATAAAATTGCTTTACAACAAGAAAAACAAGTACCTAAACGTAAACAAATACAAATTTGAATTAAAAAATTAAATGTTTTGGTCCTATTTCCCAAAGCAAATGTTGCCCCCCCCCTTCCGTTTTCTTACATGCAGCCCCCAGGCTGCTGTAGGGAGGGACGTGCAGCTCCTTTGTTCCTGGTGCTACCACAGCATGAGGGGCAGGCTGTGGGTGGATCTGCTGAGCTAGCATGCAACTGGGAACGACTAATCATTAGAGATCATTTGTAATTATTTACGCAAATATATGTGAGGTTGAAATCCAGATTCAAAAAAAAAATATTTAGTTAAAAAAAATTTAAAATGAGAGACTTTTTTCCCTGAAAGTTTAGGCCAAAAACACATTATACATGGCAAAATACGGTAATTTATTAAGCTGCTCAGCCAAATTCATCTGTCCTGGTACTCAAAGCACCATTATGGTCTTCACTTTAATAGGACCAAAACTTAGGTATAGTTTCCCTTTATCATGGATGTCTGTACATGGAAGGGAGTAGGAAGGTAGGAATTTATATTCCCTTTGGGATGATCATGCCACCTCAGAGCGCCTAGGGAGGCAGAAGTGGTTTTTCATTTTTACTACACAAGGATGAAGGCAGTGAGCATTTTGTGAAGCATACTGATAGGAAGCTTAATATTTCTTAAGAGGATCTTAAGAAGTCCCCTGAAATCCACTGACAAAGATTCAGCACTTGAAATTGATGTCTTGGCCAATTCCATACGCGAAGACTGTAAATTTAATGTCATGATCTCTAAAATAAGCGGGCATTCCAGCGGGCCCACATGGCACAGAACATGATGGCATAAGTGAGATGCACACAGGCAATCTCTGGAACTAGAACAAGAGGGATCCAATCTGGACTAAATTATTCCTTCAGCCAAGCCCTGGGGGAAATTGAGATCAACAACACTCCTCCTAAGTTTTGGTTATTCATCAACATACACATATAAGTATTTAGAGTGAACTGTGTCTCATTCTTTTTGTGGCTTCACTCATTATCAACAAATATTCTGCTTGTTTTAAGAAAACCTCTTGTCTCTGTATGGGCCTTACCTGTCAAGAGCGGCAATACCAGGTAGCAGCATCCTTTATAGAACGCTGTCTTAACTAGACTTACTTATAGACACAACCTTATAGTAAGGCCCGAACTTTCTCTGTATCCAGTAGTTTTTGGAAGGAGATATGATAAAGTATCACATTACAAAAACAAACAAGCAAGTTTTCAGAACAGCTATATATTATGTGTTCCCTTTCCAGTGATATATGAGAGTCTTATTATTTTTCTTGTGTCATATAGAGTGTAAGTTCTTTGGAAGAATGTATATTGATGAAATCTGAGGAGGTATGATTGTTGGAGTAATGGTATATTTCATGGCCCTCTCCATAGGCAGTTCACCACATGGCTGCTTTCTTCTAGGTCAGCAGGAGAGAGCATTTCTGTGCTGCTTCACATTTCGTTAAAGGGCTTGCCAGAGTGGGTCAGGCCCACCAGGGATATTTTCTCTTTTAATTAACTCAATGACAACTGATTAGGACTCTAGTCACAGTAGTGAGATCCCAACATAGTCGCTCATTTTGCACATACTCAAGGGGGCGGGTGGGGGGATTATATTAGACCTGTATATCAGGGGGTAGGAATTTGGGGGGCATCTTAGAATTCTGCCTACCACAAATGGTGACTGTTTTTCATTTTTCAGAGCATATTAAGAATTAATAAAAATAAATTTAAATAATCAATTCTCACTCCAGGCATCGCCTATCAAATGGGCACCAAGTCTTTATTCTTTAATGTCTTCCTGTTTTCCCTTCTAAAATTCAAAACATTTAACCATTTTCTGTGTTTGATATAGGCTTTCCCAAAACTGACCATAAAATTACATTATGAAAAGTAAACCTGACATCAGCTATCTGTAGAACTAACACATCCTAAGCAATGATTTGTAAATGGAAACCTGAAAATGTTGGGAAATATCAAGCACTAAATTAAGGCATTCAAACTGTAAAATCAGAAGAGAATGCCCATATTAGGCTGTCTGAAGATGTAGGCAAGTTAGTTGGTTTTTGCACTGTGTAAAGAAATAGGATTTATACAGGGAAATGCACTGCAATGGACTTAGAAAAAAGGTTGAAGCAGAGTTGTTGAGCTTGGTAATAACAGCCACCAAAGTCATCTCATGTATTCCCCTGGCTTTGGTTCCCAAATAACAGAACAATCTTCCCATTTGAATTTTGTTTTCTAGGTACCACACAGATGATTTACTGACAAATGGGCATGGGGACCACAGTATTCTTGGTGATTGTATTTCTTGATGAAAAATAATAGATGTTCCAGTTTATATACTTTCTCTTTTGTGAATTTGATTAAAGTTAATTGGCAACCTAGATTCCCACTCTCTCTAGGCATGCCAACAGACCCTCTAGATGTACACTTGAGGACTAGACTCTAAAGGAGATGACTAAGGACATTGTTATCCTCTGAGACCCTAACTGGCTACCGGCATAGACAATAGCTCTGTCTCAACTTTCCCTTACTGGACCACATTGCATTGATAACATGCTTTGAGAAGGCAATGTCAGTGACCTCAATGTTCAGAGCCAAAATCACCTGGTATCACAGGCTGACAACCTGAATATATTTCTCAGCTGAAATGAGCAAGTGGTTGCAGCAGTCACCACAGCAACGGTGTGGCTAAAAACCTTTCGGAACTTTCAGCTGAGGAATAAGGGGAACTATGATGATGGCTTCAATAGGAATTAATAGTGACTAATTTTTAGGATTAGCCTGCTGGGAATCCTTTAAGTTTTCCCCAGTAAACAGAGTGTGCACTGTGATTGTTCTTCAACACGAAACACTTCTCTTTACTTTTACACAACACCTTCTACCCTTTTTCCTCTTCTGGATTTTATAAATGCTAAGTAAATCTTCATAGTAGCCTCCAGTTTAAAGGGTGGAAGAATGGGAGTGGGGAAAGTGAAGAATTTGTTTTAGGCTACAGAAAAACATAGGTTTTATCTGATTTTCAATTCCGCATTCCTGAATTTTTCCTTTATTTTCTACCTACCAGGCTGCACTTATCCCAAATTGAAAGAAAGACAAAGTAAGGTGCTAAGGGGAGAAAAACAGTGAACTCAAAGAGATGTTTTGAAACTATTTTATGAAGCCAGTCTTTTTCACAAAATTTCTCACACTATGGACATACCAATACTAAAAATCAAAACAATAAAGCTTAGGGCCAGCCGAGTGGCACATTGGTTAAGAGTTGGCTTGGGACACCAGCTCTGAGCAGCAGGGCCCCAGTTTGGATCCAACATTAGGGCCAGTGATGCTGCGCCCTCTACAGCTAAGATGGTGAGCAGCAGCTCGACTTGGAGCTGGGCTGCTGTGAGTCGCTGGCGAAGGCGTAGGCTGCAGTGGGGCTGCAGTGGGCTGCCATAAGCTACTGTGAGCAGCCAGCAGCCTGCGTGAGCTGCCAAGGGCTGCCATGAGCATCTATCCGATGACTGGCGACCAATCTGCCTCACCTGGGAAGAGTGCAATGATAATACCAACATGGGCCAGCGAAGCGATGTCCTCCACAACTAGACTGAAGAACAAAAGGACAGCAACTTGTCTGTTCCCCTCCCCCAATTCCCCAATAAAATCTTTAAAAAA
>NW_017731498.1:2188769-2194849 GCF_001890085.2 Hipposideros armiger
GTAAAACTGCAGGCCCTGTATAAGGCTGGGAGAGAGCCAACAGACAAGATTGATGGCCTTGACATTCCCTCTTCAGAGACCCAAGGGTGAATCTCGAACACAAGACCCAAGCAGAAATTCTCACCTATGTGTTAAAAGTCTGGCCTTCAAAATACCTATTAATTGAGAGAGAGTCAGTATTTTAACTATTGTCATCAAGTAATGTAAGCATTTGTTTGTGTCTTAGCAGAGAGAAGAGTCCAAATGAAATTGGTGGAAGGAGATTACATTCCAAAGAAGGGTAGAATAGGTAGATAGATACTCAAATTTTAGCATGCAATGGAATCACCTGGAGGACTTGGTAAAACACAGGTTACTGGGCCCTATCCACAGAGCTTCTGATTCAGGACTGGGATGGGGCCTGAGAACTTTCATTTTTAACAAGTTAACTGGTAATCTTGATGCTGCTGGTTTGGGGACCACACTAGGAGAACCACTGATCTAGAGCACTGGGCACTGTTTCAAAAGGGCATACCTTTGTGAGTAAAGAGATAGCCATGGGGAGAGATTCAAGATGGTGGAGTAGATAAACACTATGCCTGTTTTTTTTCATGAACACATTAAAATTACAACTAAATTATAGAATAATCAATCTGGAGAACCACCTGAAGTCTGGCTGAATAGAAATTTTATAACTAAAGATATAAAGAAGCCATGTCAAGACTAGGAGGGTTGGAAACATGAAACAGGCTGGCCCCAAACCTCCGTGTGGCATTTGAGAACTAGGAGGGATTTCTCAGCCACAGAGGTTCCTTCTGAGCAGCGAGAGACTCCAGCGTCACACTGGCCTCCCCATCCCAGAGTATTGGTGCTGAGAAAAGGGGCCCCCACAATATCTGGCTGTGAAAAACTGGGGACTCTAACTATCTGGGTGGAGCCAAAGGCTGCAAGAAACCCAGACATCCTCTTAAAGGCCCACTCACAGACTCTCTCACTTGCAGGTACTCACTTTGGGCTCCTGTGGAGGGACAGTAGCCTGGGGGGTGTCGGACACATACAGGGGGCAGACTGAAGTGTGTGGCTCCAGAGCAAGGGCTGGAAGACAGTTGCCGTTTTCCCTCTGTGAGGTCCTCCTCCCATGCAGCCGGCAGACGATGTCATCTTTCCTGTGTTGAGCCCACCCCCACAGTCTAAATCTGAATCGGATTGGCCTGGTGAGCTATGCTGCTCCACCCTGCCGACTCCCTGAGACCCTGCCTCACCCAACACATGTACTGCCTGAAGCTTTATCAGTGGCTGAAACTTAAGGAAGCCCACAGGTGGCAGCAGGCCTCCAGGTGTCCTGGATTTTCATGGAGCAACCCCAGGCCTGGTACTGGAGGCAGCTGTCCTCAGTTAGTAGTGTGGCCATTCCCACACACCTCCAGGGTTAGCACAGGCAGTAAACAACCATGGATCACTTTGTAGCTCCTACCAGGTAGTCCCTGGCCAGAAACAGGCAGTGGGTGGCCTGGGTCTGCACTGGAGCCTATCCCAAGAGACCCCAGAACCAACATACTTGGAGGTTGGCTTCAGACCACAGCAGAGCACCACCCAATCACCCCGCAAGCAGCACACACAAAGGGTGGTCTAAACAGGTACCAGAGCCCACTGGAGCAAATTTTACTCAGTGGGGTAAGCCCCCTGCACAGCAGCCTATAAGCTGTGGATGTGGTCAAACCCCACAGCCAATCGACCTGAGGGTCCGTCCAACCCACTGACATGCCAATAGCAATCAAGGCTCAACTATAACAGGAGGGCACACACAACCCACACAAAGGACACTCCTGGAACACCCAGTGCAGGTGACCAGGGAGACTGTGCCAGGGCTCCACAGAGAACCTACTACATAAGGTCACCCAGCCAACACTGGCAGGCACAGCATATCTACCTAATACATAGAAGTAAATAGAGAGGCATCCAAAATGAGAAAACAAAGAAATATGTCCCAAATGAAAGAACAGGAGAAAACTCCAGAAAAAGAACTAAACAAAATGGAGGGAAGCAATCTAATGGATACAGAGTTCAAGACAGTGGTTAAGGATGCTCAAGGAACTTAGTGAGAACTTCAACAATGAGATAGCAAGCATGAAAAAAGACAGAAACCATAAAAAAAAACCCAGTCAGAAGTGAGTGTACAGCCAGCTATGTTTACTCATATACAGATGAAAATCTCCCTAAAATTTATGATTCCTATTTTGGCTGATCCATGGGATGTCATCCTATGGAAATCTCCCTAAAGTTTATTATTCCTATTTCTGGCTGGTCCATAGGATGTCATCTTTCCTTGAAAACTTAGTGCAATGTTTCCTAGTGTTCCCAAAACAAAAATAAACAGGTCAAAATTTTTGTGGTCAAATAAAGTTTAAAAAACACAGCATGTCCTATTTCCCTCTTAGGAAGTCATGCTTTAGCAAATTAAGGCTTATGGGAAGTTGTAAAAAAGCCACTTTGTTTTAATTGAATCTACTATTTTTCATACTTACTTTACTCAGAACACTTTGTTTTAGCAACACATATTGATATCCTGTGGGTCTAAGGTCATTGTTTTTACTGTCAGTGATTGCTTTCTGCTTTGACATAGTTGTGATACTATTGAGGAAGGTGGGGCCTTTTCCCCCACACCAAATGGCTGGGCTATTATGGGTTTGAGCTCTTATTTATTTATTTATTTATTTATTTATTTATTGTATTTGCTTTTCTATATCTTCTCTCCATGTTGGGTTATTAGTGCTCCATTTTTAAAGATGGCTAGTGTGTCTCCTGTTAGTAGTGTCCCTCTCATTCTAGCCCTCTCCTCAGCTTCTATTCTTATTTGGGCCAAGAAAAGAGTCAAGCTTGCTTGAATATATTAAAATAAACTTCTAAGAGAGAGTTGCACAGAGTGAGGATGTATTTCTTCTGAGTTAGTTACATGAGCTTAAGTGAATATATTTTGTGAAATCTATTATTGTTGTTCCAGTGTTTCCTCCTTACTTCCTGTTCCTCACCTCTGTTCTAGAGAGAAGTGGAAACAAATAATACAGCTCTTACCTGGCCAATAAACCCAATTTCACCCCAGTAACACAGCTGTACTCAAGATGTAAGTCAACCAACCTCACCCCCATAAGGCTTTACTATTGATCCTTCCAGAATTCTAATTTCCACAAAGGGAACACTTTCAGACATAAATTACATTTTCACACGTGTGACTTTTTACTCATCTAAGATTACTTAAATGAGTGAAGTTTTAAAATACATAGTTACTCTTTCATCTATTCCTCTTCATCTTTCCCAAGCATATCTAGAGCCATGAGGTGAGAGAGTAAAATATTTTGTGGGTGATGACTTGTAGTACTGTGCTTCCTTTTTATCTAGTCCAAATTTTCCATCAAAGGATCAAAAAACAAGCTTCAGGGAAAAGGAGAAACGAACTGTGTTTATTTTTGGTATTTAATAGTTCTTTGTTGGTTTGCATGATGAAAAATATCTAACCATTGTTATATATTTATAAAGAAAATTTCACCTAGAAAAACGTATTTGATACCATGTGTATCAAATACACAGGGCAGGGGGTGGGGGGCTGTTATACTAGCTGCTTCTGAGGAAGAATACGTATTTTAGCTCCCTACACATTGCACTGTTTATGATTTAAGAGCTTCAGATGACAGGGAGAAAAAGAAAAAAATTCTTCTTTTCTATAAGGTATTCTTAGAAATACCAACTCATTTTTCAGAAGTATATATNTACCATATCCATCACTTCACATAGTCACTATTTGTGTGTATGTGTGGTAAAAACACTTAAGATCTACTTTCTCAGCAAATTTCAAGTATAGAGTAGTATACTATAGTTAACAATATTAACTATAATCATCATGCTGTACAATAGATCTTCAGACCTGAAGTCAAAGTCATAACTACTTGCTTATTGATTGCATTAAAAAGTCAATCATAACATCACCTGCTTGCTTGTTGAGGTGGGGTAATATTGCAGATATTACATTAGAAAATGTGAATAAAATATGCTTGACTGTTAGTCTAGGAACTGCTCAAGTTGTTAAAACAACTTAAAGGAGGGTGGGTCTGGGAAAGACAAGGAAATCTAGATACAGCGTTTATTGATGGTGTTGGCCACATGCAGACACAAGGTCATAGACTGACATGAGGTGCCACGTTGGTGAAATACTGTGTCCAAGAGGATAGAACCAAAGGTATTGACTGATTTAAGGTACATGTGGTTTAGAGCAAACACTATGATTTTTTTGGTATAATTGATCCCCCAAATTGGAATTTTTTATATATATAAATATGTTTGGGTAATACTGAATTAAAGTCACACAGATTTATTTGCATCAGACCTTCTTAGTGTTTTTGCTATGTTATGCACTGAATGTTTGTATCCCATCAAATTCATATGTTGAAGCCCTAAATCCCAATATGATGGAATTTTGAGGTGGGATCTTTGGAAGATAATTAGGTTTAGATGAGATCATAAGGGTGGGAACCTCATGATGGGATTAATGTCCTTGTAAGAAGAGAAAGAGACCAGAGCTTCCTCTCTGCCATGGAGGACACTGTGAGAGAAGTCTGTCAGCCAGGAAGAAGGCCTTCATGAGGGGACTGAATTGTCTGGCACCTTGGCTTTGGACTTTCCAGCTCCAGATTGTGAGAAATTCCTGTTGTTTAAGTCACCCAGTTTATGGTATTTTGTTATGGCAGCCTGAGCTGACAAATACACTAATGTTTATTATGATGTTAGTGTTCACTATAAATTTCTAAGTCAGTGTTTCTCAAACTTATTTGAATAGAAATCCTGTTTTTCAGAACATCTGGGGGATGGTATGGGCAGAACTGCCCTTAGCTAAGGCAAGAAAGTCCTCTGGAATCTATGCTTTAGAGGCCCCAGGATGGCTCTCTGCCTGTGCTCCCTCCTGCAGGGCTATGGGGATATTTTCACCCAGAATCATGGCTCACCCTTACACATCTTGTTTTGGGCCTGCATATGTTTCTATTCTAGCTTGTTCTGAGAGTGGACTTTCTTGCACCCAAGCCAAGGGATGGCTAAGGGGCAGCTTTTTATAGGAGTTTAGGGACAGAGCTTGGATGTATGCACTATTGTATCCACACATGAGGCCTCTCGATGTGGTCTGGAGTCAAGGATGGAAAGAGAAGGGGGATGGCTGGGAACAATTTCACCCTCCATGATCAAGTTCCAATGCAGAATGCTATGGAGTCTAAGAATCCTAAATTGGAACTTGGCCTTCCAAGTTGTTATGAAGGCATATTTGCAAAAGTAGTAAGATACTTTGTGTAACAGTTTGCTGATTTATAACTTAAAAATGTTTAGACATATAATAAGTGGGCTTCTGTTTGTCTTGTATGTAACTTCAAGACTTGCAAAAGTTAGGAGACAGCCTAGGCTGGTGTACCCTAGGACTCAGGTTTGAAAAGTTTGTTCTAAGCTTCACCCTGCTGATATTTCTCATCTACTACTCTATTCACCCGTGGCAGCCAGAATTACCCACACTGAATACTATGTCAGAAAGGAGGTTTTATATATCAAAGTGGGAGGGAGGATTCCAAGTAGTGGTTCTCTTTACTTCTCAGTTTCCCCTTTTGTACATGGGACAATATGAAAACACCTCTTTCATGAGGTTGTTGTGAGGAATAAATTGAGTAACAGTGCATCTAGCAAATTGTTTGGCACACAAAAAGCTCTTAGCAATACTACATATTTTTACTATTAGTATTAATATTATCATCTTGGTTCAAAGTTGAACATTGCTGGTTATTAGGTAACAGTGGCTATTATATAAAAAAGTATGTCTTGTCTGGCAAGTGAGAAGCAGGCTGAGGCTGAAGACAGCCCTACCAGACCCTAGCTCCCTCCAGCTGCCACCACGTGAAGTCCAGGTGTTACCATTGCAACTGTGGGGAAGCATCAGGCTGCAACTCTACTCTCTCATGCAGAGGAGCCCAGACTCTTGTAAAACTGCAGGCCCTGTATAAGGCTGGGAGAGAGCCAACAGACAAGATTGATGGCCTTGACATTCCCTCTTCAGAGACCCAAGGGTGAATCTC
>NW_017731498.1:2195626-2199169 GCF_001890085.2 Hipposideros armiger
AACAATATATGTAATTGTTATTGTGTTGAATGATAATTAGGTATAAATGGCGCTCAGTCCCATATGTGAGTCAGTTTTGTCACAGCCAAAGCATACATTGCTAGAATTCTGGTAAGTTTCAGGTCCTTTAATCCCTGTCAAAGAGAACCAGTGCTGGACTTTAGTTAACACAGCGAAGATAAAATTTATTGAAAAAATACTACAAACTTTGCAATAGGGGAAAAGAGACTTGATTATAGAACTGGGCTCAGTTTTGAGTACAGCATGGGCAAGTGAGGATTTATGGCCAAGGAGCTGGGTGAGGGTTGCAGGATAAAAGATAGCTAAGATAGAAAACATCAGGAGTAAGAAGGGATTCTTGCCAAACCAAGGGATAAGTTTCTTGGTAAAGGCAGGCCAAAGAGATCAGATACCAAAGGTGGGGGATGAGGAACTTGATCAGATATTGAGAGTGAGGATGCTTGTTAAACTGACTTAGCAGGATTTTTGCTAAAATTGGGTGATGCAAAGAAGTCTAATGATTGGGACCTAGTCCAGAAGAAGGCTCCAGGAGCCCAAGCAAAGTGTGATCAAAGAGAGGCCATTTGTATCTATATTTGGTCATGCCCTGTATCCTATCATCTTTCTCCTACCATGGTTTTCTCTCCAAGCTACTTAACCCATACCTACTGACAATCCCCTGTCTCTGCATCATCCCAACTCTGGGCAAAAGGGATCACAAAGGATAGTGAATAGATTTCAGTTCTGCTTGATTGGCAGTGGCTACCAGGAGCTGAACAGTCTGGGTCTGGCTTGTTGGGACAGAATACCGTAGACTAGGAAAAGGGATCACAGCCAGCATCCCTGGGACAGGACCAGGATTCATGAGGCCTAATGTTCGTATAATTTAATAAAAATATAGGATCACACGAACAGATTCCCAGGGCATTGGAAGGGGCCTGTGCAAAGGAGAGTCCTAACGCTTAGTTTCCTGGTAAATCTGCCACCGATTGAGCCACCAACATTCCCATTCTGATCCAACACTCAAAGGCCCATTGTTCTCGCAACCAGTCCAACTTATCATGTTTCCTCCTTTATGGCTAGTGCTTCTTATATCCTTCTTAAGAAATCTTTGCCTATAATGATATTTTTCTATATTTTCTTTTAAAACCTAAAATTGTTTGATATTTAAGTCTATAATGAATCTGGAATTGATACTTTGTATGTTATAATATAACATAGTAGAATAGTAGTCAAGGTTTTGGTTTTTTTCCATGTGTATATCCAATTGACCCAGCACCATTTAAAAGAAAAATGGATCATCCTTTCTGCACTGCAGTAGAGTCATGTTTATTTTAATTAGGTAACCTTCTACATTTCTGGATTATATTCTGCTCCATTGGACTATTTGCCTATCCTTATACCAATACCACACTGTTCCAATTACTAGAACTTTAAAATAAGTCTTGATATTTGTTAATATAAGTCTTCTAGCTTTGTTCTTCTTTTTCAAGTTTATCTTGGTGTTCTTAATTTTTTGCACTTCCAATCAATTTTAGAATTAGCTTGTCAATTTACACACACACACACACACACACACACACACACACACAATCCCAACAGGAACTGAGATTGGGATTGTCTTAATCTATAGATCAATTTTGGGGAAAGCTGGCAGAGTCACAATTTCAATTCATAATTGAATTCAATTGAATTGAATTCAATTTCATATTTCAATGAAATATTCTACCATTGACTTAGACCTTTAAAAATTTCCCTCAATAATGCTTAATAGTTTTCAGTATAGGTGTCCTGTATATTGTTTAGATTGATTCCAAATATTTGATATGTCTTTGGTACTACTGTAAATTTATGTTTCAATATATTTTCTCTTTTCTGGTGATATATATAGAAATACAATTGATATTGCACATCTAAAAATGTAACTTTGTTAATTTATTATTTCTAATACTTTGTAGATTCTTTTGGATTTTATATGTATACAACATGTCATTTACCAATGATGACAATTATATTTCTATCTTCACAAAACTTTACCTTTTATTTATTTTTTTTGTATTTTACTGGCTAGGACCTTGAGAAAAATGTTGAATCATCTTTTCATTCCCTACTAGAGGAGGAAAACTTTTAAAATCTATTGTTTAATTTTATGTTTGATGTAGGATTTTTGTAGATATTCTTTATAAATCAAAGAAAAATTTTTTTATTTCTAGTTTGCTAGCATTTTTATCCTAAGCATGCACTGGATTTTATCGAAATTTTTTCTGCATTTATTAAGATGATCATAATTTTTGTTTTTATATGTTAATGTTATCAATTACATTAATTAATTTAAAAATGTTAAATAACCTTGGCATTCCTGGTAAAAACTGTACTTGTTTGCAAAATAGGACCTTTTTATAGATCACTAGATTCTATTTCCTAATATTTTGTTCAGGATTTTGGGGTCTATGTTCATAGAGTAAGTTGTTTGTGAGTCTTGTCAGGTTTTAGAATCAAGGTTATGCTAGCCTCATAAAAATATTCTTTTCTATTTTCTAGAAAAGTTGGAGCAGAATTTATGTTATTTCTTCCATAAATGTTTGGCAAAGCTGTCTTATATTTTTGGGTTTTTTTAATTGGGAGTTTTAAAATTTAATTAAGATTTTCCAGTTCTTTCTCTGTAGGTTTTGGTAACATGTTTTTAAAAGATTATTCTAAATGTCAAATTGTCGAATGTGTTGGTATAACATTGTTATATATAATATATTTTAATGTCTATTAAGTCTATAATGATATCTTTTTGTATTCTTGATTTTAGTAATTTGTATTTTATCTCATTTGTTTTCTCTCAGTTTTGTACAGGTTTACTTATTTTATTAATCTTTTCAGAGAACTAATTTTGCTTCTGTTGATTTTCTGTATGCACATTTGTTTTCTATTTCATGTTTTCTGTTCTTATTATCCTCTTATTTTCTACCTTCTCATTTGTTTGCATTTGATTAGTGTGTTTTCCAAGCTTTTTTGAGATTGAAGTTTAGAATATTGTCTTTTAGTCTTTCTTCTTTTCAAACACATGTACTAAGTACGTGTTAAATATGGCTATATATTTCTCTCTATCACTGCTTTAGTTATATCCCACAAGTTTTTGGGGTTTTTTAAGATTTTTTTTTTAATTGGGGAATTGGGGGACGGGAACAGCGCTGGGGAATTGGGAGAAGGGGACCAGACAAGTTGCTGTCCTTTTGTTCTTCAGTCTAGTTGTGGTGGACGTTGCTTCACTGGCCCAAGTTGGCACCATCATTGCGCTCTTCCCGGGTGAGGCAGATCAGTTGCCAGCTTCTGGACGGCTGCTCACTGCAGCTGCTGGGCGCTCACGCTGGCTGCTGACTACACACAGTAGCCCATGGCAACCCACTGCAGCAGGGGCTGCAGCCTAAGCCGTCGCAGGCGAACTCATGGCAGCCCAGCTCCAGGTTGAGCTGTTGTTCAGCATCTTAGCTGTAGAGGGCAGTGTCACTGGTCCTCATATGTGGGATCTGAACCAGGGCCCTCTGGCGTCCC
>NW_017731498.1:2200026-2224617 GCF_001890085.2 Hipposideros armiger
TTGCAGGTGGACATAGCCATCATCCCATGCGGGAGTTGAACCAGCAGCCTTGTTGTTAAGAGCACACACTCTATCCACTGAGCCATCTGGGTGGCAGCTCAGCTCAAGGTGCCAAGTTCAGTCTTAGTTGCGGGTGGGCATAGTCCACCATAGAATAGGCAATCTTGTCATTACACCAGCTGAGTCATTCTGCCACCTGTTGGCAACACAGTGACAGCTCAGCTCTGGCTCAGCATCACTGGCCCATGTGGGAATCTAATCAGCGGCTCTGTTGCTAAGAGCTCACACTCCCAAGCCAACTCGTAACCAACTGAGCCACTCGGCCGGCCCTTGTTGAGGTTTCTTTATGATCAATTTTTGACATACTCTATGTGCACTTCAAAAGAATGTGCATTCTATCATAACTGGATGACATGTGTATGTCAAATAGGTAAAAAATTTAAGTGTGTGTTGTTTAAGTCTTCGATATCCTTATTAATTTCTGTCTTTTTTTTTTAATCCAGCCATTGAGAATGGTGTTTTAAATTTTTTCTCTTAGTACCATGGAGTTCTGCTTTATGTATTTTGAATCTGTTATTGAGTGCAGACAGGTTTAAAATTCTGATGTCTTTCTGTTGGATTGACCCTTTGATCACTATGAAATAGCCCTCTAACTCGAGAATTGCTTCTTGAAATAATGTCTACTTTTTCTGAAAAGTACAGACAAAAGTGCATTTTGTCTAATGTACAGACAAAAGACTGGGTAACATAAACAATATGTTAAACCTGGATAACTCTGAGAGTTGTAATTATAGATGATTATTTTCTTCTTTTATCTTAATTATATTTTCTTATTTTTTACAGTGCGTGAGTGTAACTTTTATAATGATACAAATATGGAAGTTACTTTAGAGAACACAATAGCAGACAGTAGCTTCAGGTTTCTACTATACGTAAGTAAGTAGTAGAGGGGCTGTTTGGGCAAGAGCATACAGTAGGACTTCCTCAATTTGAGTCTCAGCAATTCCAATTCTGCTCCTTCTGAGTAGATACCTTTCTGTCTAGAGGTTTTCATATGGAACTCTGACAGATGTAAAGGGCAGGAACACACACACACACACACACACACACACACCTCTTCTTGAAAATTTTCAGGCTTTTGGAGATATTTAGGAAAGTTGACACTCATACTTAAAGTGTCATTAATGGGTATTATGTCCCTTGTTATTATTAATGGATATTCTGGCATCTTTTGTATCTTTTTTGGGAACCAACCCAAACAAAGGAAAATCCCCAAACAGAACTCTCAGTTATCCATGCTTGAGAAAATATGAAATTAGAACTGATAACTGAAATATACAAATAATCTTATATTTTATATGAGTAATAGTTATGTTTCCCCACTTAGCATTTATTGGAATTGGCATTTTCCAAGGGGGGAAATACCATAATAACAGTTGACATTTATTGAGCATTTAAATCCTGTGCCAGCCACAATTGTAAGCTCTTAGTTAATCTTCACAAAACCCTATGTCATAAGTAATATTTTTGTTCCTATTTTACTGATTGGGCAACTGAGGTTCAGAGGATAACTTGACCATGGTTAAACATCTAGTAAGTAACAGAGCCAGAATTTGAACTCAGAAAGTCTGGCACAATCCTCTTTAATATTCTATTATGCCACATCAGAATAACAGGGGAAAAAAATTAGAATTCTAAAGTTGGGAAGTCAGACTTTGGATTGGGTGTTCTGGGGAAGTAGATAAGGCCTAAGACTCAAGTGAGGACATCAATTTGGGCAGGAATCCCTGAGGGGTTAGGGAAGGGCTGCTGGGTCTGAGAGGATCTTCAAAATGTGCTGCTCTGTTTGGGGGAAAAGAGTCAGGGGGACTGCTGTTTGGTAATGTCATTACTGTTCAATGAGGAGACTTCAACTTGCCTTGGAAAGTACTACACTTCAGGGATTCAGCTGTGCTGCCTTCTAAAGCACACTGAAGCTCCACCCTCATCCCCCAACCAGTGGCTGGCTGCCTTGCTTGTTGCTGATTCCATGATGTCTAGCTGAAATCTTCAAGGCACAAATGAAGTTAAAATTCTCTTAAGCACCCATTACCCTTTTTTCCTCTCCAATTTCCTTCCTTCTCTCTAATAATTAAGGTATATCATCATCATCATCAATCATAATCCTAATATTTATTAAGCCCTTGATGTATACCTGGCAAGGTATTAAGTACTTCTAATGCATTGTCTCTTTTAGCTGTCACAACCATCTTCAAAACATTTTTTTAATTAAAAATATAGTTCACAGACAATATTATATTAGTTTGAGGGGTACATCATATTCCAACATCAATTGTGGATCCTATGCCTTCTCTGGCCCAGCCTCATAACATTCTGGGCCGGTTGATAGTTGCCTAAACTTGTTTGTCTCCCTACACCCAACAGTGTTCTTTCAGGGAAATAGTTGTTACTAATCAGTATTGCCCATGTTGTACAGATAATCTGCTTCATTTAAAGTCGACTGTAACAAAATTGATAGATTTGGGTTTTATATTCTTTCATGTCTTCCACTCACATTTGCTCTAAGTCCTAAGGAGATGTTAAATGAGCATAAATCTGGGTAACTATTAGGTTAAAGAGAGAAGGGGTCTACACAGCTCAGGTTTCAGATAATTGGCTCCCTAGCTATTGAAGGTTAAATACAGTGACTCATCGAAGCACATTGTTTTTCCTAACAATCTTTATCATCCACATTTAACCTGGCTTGCTGAGTGCATCAGAGAACATAAAATCCTTAGGAAGCTGACATAAAAAGCTTTTAGACAGTAATGAGTCAGTGATTCAAGAATCTCTTCAAATTTAACAATCACATCAAATTCAACATTCCCTTGCTTTTGTTTTTTTCTTATTATCAACTTCCTCACTTTAAGAAAAAATTTCCTTTTTTATTTCTGTGAACTTTATGTTCAATCATAACAAATTCACTCAAGATTTTCTGAAGTCTTTAAATACCTACTATCCTGGAAAGGTAGATATGATTTCCAGCTGTTTTCTTCTTAATTTTTAAAAAAGATTTATTCATGCAAGTCAAGGTGATAATTTTACTAAATGGGCTGTAGCCATTAAAAGCTAACAAGGACATATTTAGTATAAAGTTAACATTTTCTTTTAGCCCACCATATAATGAACTATAGTAATACTTAGATAGAATCATTAAATTCTATATAAAAAATGTTTTAAAAACTTTAAAATGTTCTCTTGACCCAGTAATTCCATTTCTAGTAAACAATCTTGAGGAAATAATGAGAGAGATGGCATTATTTGTAATAGTGAAAAATTGTGAAAAACTCAAAGGTCCAACTTTAGGGAGATGGTTAAATATTATTGTTTATTGAATAATGTGCAGCCATTAAAATGGTATTAAAAAGATAATTACACAAGCATGGAAAATCCTGGCTAACATAATATTCAGTGAAAACGTAGGAAACTGGAAGGAAACCCACCAATATATTAACTGAAGCTACCTATTGGTGATGGAACTATATGTAAGATTCATTTTTGTTTTCTTTTGTATTTTCCAAATCTTCTGCAAATTTTACCGTCAGAAGAAGTATGACTTGAACATGCGTCTCACAACATTTATAGTTATTACACTGCCAAATTTTTACATTATGATAAAACATTGGGAGCATTATATTTCTACTGACTTCAAAGAATAAAAATAAAGGACTGGGCAGTAGAGCTCCATCGTCTTTAACCTTGCCTGAACTCTTTCCTATACATGTTCATTACCTTGATTTTTAGGTTCACTTGACTGGGCAGACAACAGAACTTTCTGGAAAGATTCCCTAAGTCCTTCAGACTAGTAAAATACCTTAGGTGTTCCTCATCCTTAGGTCCTACTAAATTCCAAATAGACTGGGGTAGGGAAGGTGGGAAAGACATGGGACCCAGTTTAGTGCACAGAATTTAGTGTGGTTATGGTTATGGGTGAGTCATGAGTTTCAATCCCAGCTGGGTCTATCACTAACTGCTACCTCTCCACTACTTAGTTTTCACATATGGATTAACTGACATTACTAGCACAATACTTGGGTAGGCCCCATGGTGAGCACTCAGTAAATGTTAGCTCCTATTGAACTTCAAAAGAAGTAGAACCCTTTCATCTACTCAGCAGGCATGAGTTGGAACAATCTCAGCAGGTGTAGTTACCTTCTTGGTAGGAAGGAAGCAATTAACAGGCTGGATCTTGTGTTTTGTTGTCATTGAGGGTGGGAGGGGAGGAGGGGCTCAGAAAGCCCCAGAAAGGCTATGCTGGGGAAACACAGAGTTGGAGGCAATAGATCAAGAGTTGCAAGAGAGGATTCAATTTTGGGGGGGCAGTTTGGGGACAGAGGTGGAAAGAGCTAGGTAACAACCATCTTAGGGGCAGCCAATATGAGTTGCGGGAGCTGCTGCTGCTTCTAGGCCTCCCAGACACCTCAGCCCAAGGCACAGTGGTCAAAAGCCTCCTCCTGAACCTGCAACCCAGGGAGGGTGAGGAACAGACAATTCTGGCAACACTGATGACCTTAACTCAAGGAACAAGCAGTACAACGCCCCCTGCCTGAGTCACCAGGGTGGAGTGTCAGGGGTGAGCAGCAGAAAGTGACACCTCTTAACTTTTCAACTCCTCCACTTTTGTCTGCCAAGGATGACAGATGCTATCTTATCAGTTCAAACAGATGATCACATGCACTGAGGGGAAATGAGGCAGGCGGAAGTATCCAGGATGGCAGAAAAATCAAGGATTTGACATTTTGGGCTTTGAATTGTTTAGAAAGAAATTAGTTCTCTGAATGGTATACAAAAGAGGATCCTTGTCGTGTCAGATGAGGAAATTTGAATTAAAAAAAAAAAAAGCAAGGTACAGAGTGATTCTCAGAGAAACACAGACACAGTTTCACTGTCAAAGGTGGCTAGATGGTTTCCCTGAGTGGCAGAATGAGGCTAAAATCATTCCTCATCTTCTGGCACCTGACTGGCAGGTGCCACTTGACTGAAAGATCAACTTGAAAGGAGAAAGTTGGGCAGCTGAAAGCCAATGTTTGGCTTGTTCCATTTTGGGTAGGGCAGGGGACAGATTTCAGTCTGGGTTGGCTTCAAATAGCTCCTGTTCCAGCCACCAGGCATGATTCTTATTCTCTAACCTGAACTTAGATGGAGCATTTTTCTACCTTTAGTAAATACAGATTTTTTTTTTCCAGTAAGAGTCCAACATCATGGGCCAGGATTATAATCCAGGAAAAGTCAGAGCTCTGATGGAAATGTTGGCTAAACGGCAGAGGAGGATGCCTTTACTTAGAGAAAGTATCTCCTTTCTGTGGTTTTAAAATATCGAGACAGGCAAGTTCTTCCCATTCACTGCCTCCTGGCTCTCCTACTAGCCTTTCCTCTCATCTAGAACTCTCTCTTTAAATTGTAAGAACACACTTTGCATTTGAAAAAAAAAAGTATCCTATTAAAGAGGAACTTCTTTGGGCCTTAAAGTTCTTTTCCAACTTTCAGAATCCTCCATTAAAATACAAACATAAGGAAGGAGTAAAATCTCAGCTTTGATCACTAATATCACCATCCATCACTATCACATTAGCAAACATTTATGGAACCCTTACTACCTACTTATTTACTTGTTTGCTTGTTTGTTTATTTAAAGACGGATTTATTGAAGTATAATTTACGTGCAGTCAAATTTATGCCTTCTAGTGTGCAGTTAGTTTCATGCCTTTTGACAAAACATGGCAGTCATGTAACCAAGCTCACAATCAAGCTGTGAGTATAGAACATTTTTATTACCCCCAAAAGTTCACTTGCACCCCGTTCCCCCCACCCCCCAGTCCCTGGCAACAAGGGACCTGTTTTTTTGTCCTCATTGTTTGCCTTTTCCAGCCCTTACTATTTAGAAAAATTAAATATCCCCTCCTCAATAAACAAACACAAACTGTGTTCAGCTCTGTTTTATAATCTAGTTTATTAACCATTTTCCTTGGGGAGGGTATGGATAACCTTTCAGGTTAACATTCATTCTCAGCTACTAGACATGGCAAGGGAGTGGGAAGTTAGGTGGGGAAGGGGAGTGGTGCTTCGCTTTACCAATACTCATCCTGCCATCACTCCTGAAGGTGAGCAAATCACGAATCACCTTTCACCAGAGCTCCTGTTTGCCCAGTCCGCCAAAAACTAAACCCAGGTCAGAGGCAAACCGTAAACTTGGTAAAGATTGTTTCCTTTTGGTCTCTATCTTCCCCTTTCCTGACTTGGTGGCATCAGCTTTGAGTGACTCTGGATGTGGAGGACAGAGGAAAGAGGAGACTAGAGTTACTCTCCCATTTCTGGCTTCAGTCACTGGATAGGTGATGGTGTCAGTAATAAGGGAGCAAAAGAAGAGAAAATAATATTTCTTTTGCTTTGACCATGTGCTAGGCATAAATGATTTCATAATCAGATGAGCCTCTGAGACAGAGACCCCCTGTTATCTAACCCCTGATGCCCAGCATCCAGCAATGAGGGCAAGTTATCCTTTAACACCTTCCAAATTCTCCCTTTCTTTCATTCTCACTGCTGTGTCTTAATTCAGTCTCATTATCTCTGCTCTAGATGTTTGCAGTCATCTATTAGGATTCTCTCCACCTTCAATCTGGTCCTAATTTATCTCCCTCGTGGCTATTAAAGTTATTTTTCTGAAATGCAAATTGGGTCACATTTGTCCCTTGCTTAAATTTCCTCTGTGATTCCCCATTATCTTCAGCATAAAATCACATCTCTGGCTTCTGGTAAACAAGGATCTCTGATCCCATGCAAGCCCTTCTCCCAACCTCTTCTGTTATGCCCAGAAATCCCCTTGTGGCACTAGGCAACCATGTTAGCTCATGCTAATGCTCTCCCCCTTGCTCTCTCCTAGCCATGCCCTGGGCTGCACACGTCTTTCTTATTCTAGACACTGCTTCAATGTTACCCTTTCTGAGAAGTCTCTCTGGGTCCCTTACTGAAGTCATTCTTGACCTCTCCTGCCCTGCTCTTCACTATACCTTGACAGCTTTCTGTCACAGCCCCCCCACCAGAGTTTATTGCACTCATGTACTTACATCTTTGGCTGGGGAGCACTCTTTTCCTTGCCTTGCAATGTAATTCTTAGTAAATTATGAAGTCTTGTTTTAAATCCTTGTTTTCCACAATATGACTAACTTAAAGAGTTGAAATTTGAACCTAGAAAATTAGCTGATACTCAAGCCCATGCTATTTCTACTGCATATGCTACAGAAGCACATTATGGAAGAAAAATGATTTTATTTGGGGGTCTGCTGTGTTTGAGATTCCCATGGTCATTGAGGTGGCTGTGTGTACTAGGCAATTGGAAGGGAGAGTATGGAGCTCAGGAAGATGTTTTGGGTTAGATTTTCAGTAAACAATTCCATTTGGTAGGCCCTAAGCACTCTTACTTTTGGAGGCTCCTCTTCACTTCATATAAACTATATCAAAATATCATGTACAGTATATTGAATAATCATATAAGTTAAATTAGGCATGACTATTTGACATGATTTGTAGGCAGTTGTTTAAACATTTATTCATTTCATTTTTTAGTTCTCCCTTCCTCTTTTTTTTCCTTCCTCCTATCCTTTTTCTCAAATATTTCTTTAACCTTTGAAAAGATATGGTACTTTTAGTACTCATCGGGTATGACTTTAGTACTCATCAGGTAAACTATCCCATGTGTAAGTGGTAGCTGAAGCCTTGATCTCAGAAAAGTCAGGGGTAGCTGGAGATGGGTGAGGATTTTGTCCTCCTATAACCTGCATCTCACCCAACAAGCCATCCCAAATAAAGAGAGAATGTAAGTAAAAGTAGCTGGCCTACTCTGCAAACTCAACTTTAAGACAATTCTCCTAATTCTCTCTGTATGGAAATTTTGGTGTTTCCACTGGGTTTGGATAAATGATATTCCTTTGTCAAATGATAAGACGGCTGAGAAAACCCAACAGAACACTAACATACAAAGTGTTCACCAGGGGAGCAGCAGCCTGGGGAGAGGAACAAGAAGCTAGGCCAAGCGTAGATATATGACATATAGTGAAGGGTGCAAGGCTTCTATTGGGTTGTCGGAAAAGTCATGATGCAGTTTTGCAACAAAAAATCATGAAAAAATACGTCATGACTTTTCCAACAACCCAATAAAAGGGAAGGAGTGAGTGGTCAGAGGGGTTCAGTAGAAAAAAAAGGATAGAAAATAGTCTACTGAAATAGGCAACTCAGGAGCCACTACGGACAGAGTCAGGTTGTCTCAAGCTGACAAGTGAGGAGCTAAGAGCAAGTGTAGACAATGTTTTAAAGGCACTTGAGGGAAGGAAGGAGAGATATAGGGTATAGCTAAATGAAATGGAAGCTTGTTTAGTTTCACAATAGGGAAGCCAAAAGATGCTAAAAAAAGATTGAGGGAAAGGAGACAGTGGAAACTTTGGACTATTGTCTATACACCTTGCTTAAGCCAATCCCTTTACTTTCATTCAATCCCATCATTTCTGTCTACTCAAGGACATTGTTCCAGCAATTTTTTGTTTCTTACTTCATGAGTTTTTTTCTTTCTACTCAATCTTACTCATCAGCATACAAATATACTAAGATTTCTGTCATCTTGAAAGCAAACCAAAAAACCCAAAATCTTTTTAAAAAACAAAATCTTGGGCCGGCCGAGTGGCGCGATGGTTAAGAACTCGCTTGGGATGCCAGAGGGCCCCGGTTCGGATCCCACATATGAGGGCCAGTAACACTGCCCTCCACAGCTAAGATGCTGAACAACAGCTCGACCTGGAGCTGGGCTGCCTGAGTCGCCGGTGACGGCGTGGGCTGCAGTCCCTGTGGCAGTGGATTGCCATGGGCTACCATGTGTGGCCAGCAGCCAGCGTGAGCGGCCAGCAGCCGCAGTGAGCGGCCAGCAGCCGCAGTGAGCGGCCGTCCAGAAGCCGGCGACTGATCTGCCTCGCCCAAGAAGAGTGCAATGATGGTGCCAACTTGGGCCAGTGAAGCAACATCCTCCACAACTAGATTGAAGAACCAAAAACGACAGCAACTTGTCTGTTCCCCTTTCCCCAATTCCCCAGCACTGTTCCCATCCCCCCAATTCCCCAATAAAAATCTTAAAAAAAAAAAACAAAAAAAACCAAAAGAAAACCCCAAAATCTTTTAAACAAACAAAATCTTTTAAACTCACTTTCCCCTCTCAAGTCATTTACTATTTTCCCCCTACCATTCTCAACAAAACACCTTGAATGAGGTTTCCCGTTGAATGAGGTGTTAGTTGTCTCTAATTTCCCACCTTTCATTCTCAATCAACTCTAGTGATTGGTGGGTGAAGTGGAATGGTATGCCCACCATTCTACTGAAAGTTCGCTCTCAAGGTTATCAAAGCCCATAGATGGCTAAATTCAATGGTCAACAAAGAGTCCTCATTTTGTGTGATCTATCTGCAGCATTTGACACATTTAGCCCTGCTAAAGAGAATTCTGCTCCATAGGGTCAGGCCCTTCACAACAGCCCCTCCACTGAAGTCACAGCCAGTCCTCACAACTAATCAGCCTGAGGGTCAACCCCTCCCATTAACATGCAAACAGCAACCAAGGCTCAACTATAACAGGAGGACACACACAACCCACAAAAGGGACACGAGTACCCAGATCAGGTGACCAGGGAGACTGTGCCACTGGCCCCACAGGACACTTACTACACTAGGCCACTCTATTCTACTAAGACCAGGAGACATAGCAGTCCTACCTAATACATAGAAAGAAAAACAGGGAGGCAGCCAAAATGAGGAGACAAAGAAACATGCCTCAAATAAAAGAACAGAACAAAGCTCTGGAAAAAGAACTAAACAAAAGAACTAAACAACCTACCAGACACAGAGTTCAAAACACTGGTTATAGGATACTCAGTGATCTCAAGGAAAACTTCAACAAAGAGATAGAAAACATAAAAAAGAACTGGTTGGAAATAAAGAATACAATAACTGAAATAAAGAATACATCAGAGGGAATCAACATAAGATGAGATGAAGCAGAGAACTGAATCAATTATTTAGAAGATAAGGTAGCATAAAACACCCAATCAGAACAGCAAAAAGAAAAAAGAACCCAACAAAATGAGGATAGTTTCAGGGGCATCTGGGACAACATCAAGAGTACCAATAGGGGCCGACCGAGTGGTGCGATGGTTAAGCATTGGCTTGGGATGCCAGAGGGCCCTGGTTCGGATCCCACATATGAGGCCCAGTGACACTGCCCTACACAGCTAAGATGCTGAACAGCAGCTCAACCTGGAGCTGGGCTGCCTGAGTCGCCGGTGACGGCGTGGGCTGCAGTCCCTGTGGCAGTGGATTGCCATGGGCTACCATGTGTAGCCAGCAGCCAGCATGAGCGGCCAGCAGCCTCAGTGAGCAGCCGTCCAGAAGCCGGCAACTGATCTGCCTCGCCCGGGAAGAGCACAATGATGGTGCCAACTTGGGCCAGTGAAGCAATGTCCTCCACAATTAGACTGAAGAACAAAAGGACAGCAACTTGTCTGTTCCCCTTCCCCCAATTCCCAACACTGCTCCCATCCCCCTAATTCCCCAATAAAAAAATCTTAAAAAAAAAAAAAGAGTACCAACATTCACATGATAGGGGTATGAGAAGGAGAAGAGACAGAGCAGGAATTGAAAACCTATTTGAAGAAATAATTACAGAAAACTTCTCTAACCTGGTGAAGAAAATAGACATACAAGGCTAGGAAGTTCCAAACAAGATGAACCCAAATAAGCCTACACCAAGAAACATCAATTAAAATGGCAAAGTGTAAAGACAAAGAGAGAACCTTAAAAACAGCAAGAGAAAATCAGTTAGTTACCTACAAAGCGCCCATAAGACTGTAGGCTGATTTCTCAACGGAAACTTTACAGGCCAGAAGGGATTGGCAGGAAATATTCAAAGTGATGAAAAGCAAGGACCTACAACAACATTACTCTACTCAGCAAAGCTATCATTTATTATAGAATTGAAGGACAGATAAAGAGCTCCCCAGACAAGAAAAAGCTAAAAGAGTTCATCACCTCCAAGCCAGTATTACAAGGAATGTTAGAGGGACTCACTTAAGACAGAAAAAAAAAAAAAGATAAAAAATATAAATAATAAAATGGCAATAACTACATATCTAACAACAATTACTTTCAATGTAAATGGATTGAATGCACCAATAAAAAAATATAGTGGCTGAATGAATAAGAATACAAGACTCTTACATATACTGCCTACAAGAGACTTACTTCAGATCAAAAGACACATACAGATCAAAAGTAAAGGGGTGGAAAAATATATTTCATGAAAGTGAAAACCAACAAAAAGCTGGGGTATCAATCTTATACCATAGAAAATAGAATTTAAAACAAAGGCTGTAAAAAGAGACAAAGAAGGACCCAGTAATCCCACTTCTGGGTATTTATCTGAAGAAACCCAAAACACTACTTCAAAGGTACATCTTTATGTTCATTGCAGCACTGTTTACAATGGCCAAAATGTGGAGGCAGCCTGGGTGTCCATCAATGGATGAATGGATAAAGAGGAGGTGGTATGTATATACAGTGGAATATTGCTTGGCCATGGAAGGGAATGGATTGTTGCCATATACTGCAGCATGGATGGACCTGGAGGGTGCTGTGCTGAGTGGAGTATGTCAAACAGAGGAAGACAGATGCAATGTGTTTCTCTTATATGTGGAATCTAAAGAACAAAATAAACAAACAAAGCAGAGACAAACTCATAGATACGGAGAAGATTTTGCTGATTGCCAGATGGAAGGGGTGTTCCAGGGATGGGTGAAAAGGAGGAAGGTATTAAGAAGTACAAATTGGTAGTTACAAAATAGTCATGGGGATGTAAATAAAGTATAGTGAATACAGTCAATAATATGGTAATAACTATGCGTAGTGCCTGGTGGGTACTAGACTAGTTAAGGGGATCACTTCTTAAATTATATAAATGTCTAACCACTATGCTATACTCCTGAAATGAATATAAAATAATATTGACTGTCATCTGTAATTCAAAAAAATTTTAAGTGGGGGAAAAGATGAAGGGGAATAATAGGTCCAAAATTCCAGCTATAAAACAAATAAGTCATGGGGATGTAATGTACAGCATAAGGAATATAGTCAATAATATTGTGATAGTGTGGTACAGTGTCAGGTAGTTGCTGGACTTATGGTGATCACTTCTTTAGGTATATAAATGTTGAATAACTACAGTGCACACCTGAAACTAACATAATATTGTATGTTAGCTATATTTTAATAAAAATATTTAAAAAAAGGAAATAGGATTAACAAATAGGGTAATAAGAATGTGAGAAGTAATGGTGGAAAAATGAACCAAGAGATACTAATAGACACCCACAGTGAGGTTGGAGAGAATTGAAATAACATAAAATTTCTAAAACTTTCATTGTGTTTTGTTGACACATGATAGGGGTCTATATTAAAAGATTTTTTTTAATGCACCTGGTTTGAGGTCCATTCTAGCAACTTTTGATGCCAAATGGATTTTGATCTTTTGGCCTTTCAGTTTCAGAGAAGAGAATTCTCCGAAGAGCTGCCCTCATGAGGGTCATTTAGACCACTTAGTCTACACACACCTTTCTTTGGATTCCAGTAATGTCACAGGAGCACCCTATGATTGCTAGTTGCTTATTTAAAATCTGACTGGTAGACTTAAAAAGATTTTTCTACTGGCAGTAAAATGTAACCATCCTAATCAAGTCCCTTAAAAATATACCAGGTCAGGGTTTTTATATAACCCACAATTTATTATTCCACGCTGTCTCTTTTATGGAAAATAAGAAGTTTATTTTTAAAACTCCTAAGTATAAAGGATTATATAGCTTTTATATTTCAGTTTTAAATACTTAGATTTTATTCTGTAAAGATAGAACCCAGAACAATTGTTTAAAATCCATAATTGTATGAAATAGAGACATATTAAAGACTAATCTCATTTGCATTTCTTATTGTGGCCCATGTTTTATTTTGAATATTCTTTCCTATTTAGATGTGCTCAAAATATTACAGCTACAGCACATAGCTGTAAGTCCCATATGTTGTTCCCACTGGCGATGGGTGGCTGTGTGTTGCTGTTTTTGGTCACTTCATAGTTAAGCTGTATTTTTAATGTAAGGAGGATATGGGGTCAAATACACACATTCAATGTTGGATTTGGACCTTGGAGTCTTCTCAGGACTTGAAATATGAAATTTAATCTTTTAGTATTCTACAAAGAAAAAACAATATTGTTTCTAGTAAAAATACAGCCTGAATAAAATTTGAAACCTCAGCTTCCTACTATAAAGTTTCCTCCCTCTATTAAAACGTCGTTTCTTATCAAAAGAAATAAACTTTGAGAAGTCAATTTGGTTCTAGAAAAATTCTGTGGTTTCTTAAGTTGTATACATGTTGAATAAGAGCACTTGTTGAAGGGTATTAGATCCAAAATAACAAAAGAAAAACAGAAGAGAAAAAGAAAAAGAAAAACTAGAAATCAATACTATTATTTCTAGTATTCTCTTTACTCTTCTCTCCAAGAGTTGGAGGATGGTGCAGTGTCTCATCGCCACACATAAAATCAAAAAGGTGAGTTAGGTGGACATACTGATTACTTTAAAGTAGCTCAAAGTCCAGGTTTCCCTGGAAAAAAGCCCAAGTGAATGTGTATATGCCTGGATTCTAGAGATTTTTCAAGTAAAATAACCTGGGTCTCGCCTTCTCATGGTTTTGGCTACATGAGACTCAGAAAGCAACAAACAAAAAAATGAGAAGCTGCCTCTTGTCCCATTTTCCCAGAAACCTTAATTATTTCTTTTTTCTAGCTCTGTGCATAGCACCAGCATTGTAATTATTCATAATTGTTGCTTCTCTTAGCAGCCTGCCCTCTCACCCCTAGGCTTGGTACCTGACCCTAAGTGTTTGAGATGTGAACAGTTAATGGATCAAAGAAATGGACTTACCAGTGAAAAGAAAACTCACCTTACAAATGAATTTGGATTTTACTCTCCACTGTCACTAACTGTTTAGAAATACATTACGTTTGTTTTTTAAAACTTTGCAATTTTATGCCAGTAACAATGACTTCTCACTTTAGACGTGGGAAATACTTCTGTGCCTCAAGTTTTAAAGAAAAATTAGAGTCAACTCTCCATTGTCCTGGGGGTCACAAGTTAGTGTAATGGTTCTCAGGCTTCTCAGACCCAAAGCCTCCCTTTATATAACAGATTTTAAGATGCCTCTTTACTATTCTGAAATGAAATTCACAGGTAATATAATCTAACTATGCACATAATTTTTAAAATATGAATACAAAATAAAAAATAAATATAAAAATATAACTTAAAGCAATATGTACTTCAATATGTAAAGGGCTAAACAGGAAGATAAATTGTACAAATTTCCAAAACATTTCCCAGGGAGAGGAACCAATCTGGGTGAGAACCATTTGGTCTCTCTGGTATTGGGCAGAGCAATAAGTGAGTTTAGAAGTAAGCTCTTTTGGATTTGGAGCGTGTTACCTATATTTTCTGAGCCTTAGTGTACTCATATTTAAATGAGGACACCATTTCACGGGATGAGCCTTAGTGTACTCATATTTAAATGAGGACACCATTTCACGGGATGAGCCTTAGTGTACTCATATTTAAATGAGGACACCATTTCACGGGAATGCTGTTGGTTAGTACATTACATATTACATGGGAAGCACCTAGCCCAATATCTAGCCCACGGTAGAATTTTGCTGAATGTTTTCCCCAGAGAAGTCCAAGTTACTGTGAGTCCCAGGCTTATTTGGCCCATTTGCAAGGTTTACCCAGTTGGGTTTAGTGTCTTTCTACTGGGGGAAGTGAGAATTCGGAGTAATTCAGACTAAGCTGTGAAAGAAACGCTGACCTTTACTGCTTTCCCAGCCCCCCTTTCTAAGTCAGTGAAATAAATGTGGGTCAAATTTCCCATTGTTCCTCAGCTGAGTCTTTTCATACTAGTGGTCTTTTGCAGGTTCCAACAACATGTATTGGAGGTAAGGGCACTTTGCAAGCTGTTGTTAGGTGTGTTGAGGACTGGATTGTGCTTTGGAAAGCAATCCGTAGTCTCTTTTTTCCCAGGACAAAGGTTTATGAGGGTTAGGCATTTGTAGAGACAGGTGGAGCTGGTGGAGAAGGACATAAGTGGTAAATTTTTCCTCCATTCTATGCTATTCATGCTATTAACATTCTATGCTAGCTATGCAGCAGAAACCAAGGGGGTTGTCTTTTTAATCCTTAAAAAGAATTTGCCAGCTTCTCTTTTTTAAACTGATAGCCTCCGAATAAAATCCTCTAAAATATTTTGGAGGAGAAAAATGCAGCTTTCTTAAGAAAAAAAACTCAGCCTATGCTCCAAGCTTGCTATTTGGAAAAAGATTTCTTTTAGTTCATTGAGAGGAAACTTAAAAGGTACAATTTTTTCCCCCTGTTTATTTAGAAATCCTTGCAAACAATGATGTTTAACCATCATGTTTTTACATTTTAGAAAGTATAGCCGAGTGAAGTCCTTGTTCTGCATAGCAAAATAAGATCCTTTAAAAATTATCTAGAGCAGCAAAATGTCATCTCCTATTTTATCCCCTCATAAACAACCTCAACTGGATGAAAAGCGCTTATGGAAGTGCAGGCCTCTCTGGTTACTGCCTCTTCTAGGTTTCCCTTCTCTGCTTGATTCTCCTTTTTGATAAGAGATCAGGTAACCATGACAACACTGCACAGTAGAAGTCCTTTCATTTCTGTGCTTTACATAATCCTGAAAATAAATCTGTTATCTGTCTGACATTTGCTTCCTTTTCTTACAAACTGTTTTTCTTTAATCTTAGCACAGAAGCTCCTGAAACAAACTTGCTGTTTTAGAGGATTTGCTGGCCCCGAAATGACTTGTTAGTAGCAGGGTTGACTTTGCATTCTCTGAGGCTCGAATTCCCACCATGGATTCTTCCTATACACACTTCAAACATAATTATAGCTCTGTTATACAGTTATTGAAGACTAGCAAGACTGTAATGGTTCACCGGCGTCTTTTCTGATTTAAGACTCACACAGTCCAAGTCCATGTCACCCAAAATGGCAGCCATTGTTATTAGGCGAGCCCCTGAAGACTCAACCTCACAAAAGCTAGTTTCATCGGGAGAATTCTGGCAGGAAACAAAGTCCATGAATACGAAGCACTGATTTTTACACAGTCAAATTTTGACAGTGTGATAGGATAACTTGACCTACTAAATCAAGATTCTAATATCATTTAATAGATGATTCTTGACAAGCTGCCTTTGAAAGGAGAATGAGGATTGTACCCACCTGGAAATGTTAGAATTTGGGGCCATACAGATGACTAGCTTTTTTTCTTTGTCCTATCAATGAAAAGAAAGATTGAATTCTCTGCTGTAAGTTCTAGAGACTTCCTTAGTAATGAGGGCTTCTCCCATACAAAAGGAAATGATTCAGTTTCCTACATTAATGGCTTCGTGGAGACTCAGACAAGTTGAATGCCGAATAGTTCTTGGTTGGCTAGGAGAAAAGTTATCATTAGGGTCAGAATCAAGCCATTGTTTGAAAGCAGATCTAGTTCTTATCTTTACCCACTGGCTTGGATTGTGTTCAGGCAAACTGTTATTGATTTGATTTATTTTCCTAATGGCTGCATTCTGCTCTCTCTCAGGAACTCTAATATGCAAGATACATAGGGCTTTCCCCTGCGTATCTCCCTATTAAGTTTAATGAATCTCTTCAACAGCACCCAACTCTCTGTTCTTTATTCAGACAATCTCTTGAGAGTTGGAGTTCAGAGAAAGGGCTGCAGAAAGAAACATACTAATTTGTTGGATAACCTTATATTTCCTTTTAAGGACATATTTGTCCTCCCTGGAACATATGATATTAGTAACACAAAGTGTAATCATATCGCTGTGATTCAAAATAATGGGACATTCAAATGACCTTCATTCAAAATGGTTGGGATAAGCTAAGGGCCTCCATGTATACTGCAGAGGCTCTAAGGATGGCCAGCAGGGAGTAGGAGTAAATCCAGCCTTTCTGTGTCAGCTCAGAGGAAAGCGCCTTTTTCTAATTCCCACAAAGACCCTGGCCTAGGGGGTTCTTGGGTAAACTGATTTCAGTATATCACTGTCCTTGATACTTGACCACGTGGACGAACAGTGTCTCAGCAGCAGGATGTTATAATGATGAGCAACTTTGGGAAAAAAGTAAGATAGAAGGCAGAAGTAAAATGAAAAATAAATGTACAGGCAACCCCATATCTTGACCTCATACTATTAGATAACTGATATCAAATAGGCTTTCAAATTTATTTTATTTATTTTTTTACTTTTTTACTTCCTATTTTTTTAAAAAGATTTTATTGGGGAATTGGGGGAGGTAAACAGTGTTGGAGAATTGGGGAAGGGGACCAGCCAAGTTGTTGTTCTTCAATCTTCATTGTGGAGGGCGCCAGTTGTATCTGGCTGCCCATCAACAGCTCGTGGTATCTAAGCTCAAGGTGCTGCTGTGTTCAATCTGTTCAATCCTAGTTGCGGGTGGGCATAGCCACCATCCCATGTGGGAGTTGAACCAGCAGGCTTGTTGTTAAGAGTGCATGCCCTATCCACTGAGCCATCCGGGTGCAGCTCAGCTCAAGATGCCAAGTTCAGTCTTAGTTGCAGGTGGGCATAGCCCACCATTGAACAGGCAATCTTGTTGTTATACCAGCTAAGCCATCCTGCCACCTGTTGGCAGCTCAGGGACAGCTCAGCTCGGGAACAGCATCATTGGCCCATGTGGGAATCGAACTGGAGGCCCTGTTGCTCAGAGCTCACACTCTTAAGCCAACTCTTAACCAACTGAGCCACTCAGCCAGCCCATAGGCTTTCAATTTTAGATCAGGTATGACTTAGGGGGCAAGTTACTTATCTCTCTGTGATTTTGTATCCTGATCTTAGAATGGGATAATCTTACCTTGTAGAACTGTTGTGAAGACTCATTGAGATCATGAACATAAAGCTATTGCTAGTACAGTGCTCAGCAAATGCTCAATAAATGTTAGCTCTAATTATTATGATTGTGACGCTCCTTTCCTAACCCCTGACTGTAACCCTTACTGTTTACTTGCCACTCTGTAGGAGCTGGTAATGAGTGTGTGACACTGCATGGGTGAAAGGGAGAAGAGGAAGGGGGAAAACCAGGGTGTGGAAGTGAATAAACCACATTGGGATGGGGCTTGCAGCATTAAGGATTACAAGGAGATTTAACGAGCAACACACATTTAACCAAAAAGATTCTTTTTAACTCACGCTAGACTGATTTACGTTTTTATTTTATTTATTTTTGCACATCACATATCATAATTCTAAATACAGATTTCTCTGAAGGTGGTTAAGAACTTGCTTCTGATAATTACTGCTTGTGAATTCAAAAAGCACACGGCAGGTTGTAGTTACTCCTCTGTCGCTGACTACCAAGAATCCCACACACATCAAAGGAGGAGACGGCCTTTTGTCCCTTCCTGTCCAGTGTGGTCATCTGATCCTCGTATCCACTATGGGCACCAACCTTTAAATACTCAACGGGGCAGGGCCCATGGCCTCCTCTGTCCATATTTAAATACAGCATATGTATTTTTCTCTCTTAAAAACTTAACTGGAAACCAGTCGGCTTTACAAATAAGCAGTTAGCCTTAATGGTTTCCTATGAATACTCTCTATGCTGTATTTATAATCTATTTAAGCTCTCTAGTAACAGGGGAAATTCAAGGCTCATAAAATATGCTTACTTGCTTAAAACAAAATGCCACAATGCTATCTTCAAAGCCTCTGAGAGTCATTTGAAGCAAATGTGTCTAATTTGGTTATTCTTTGAACACCCTGAATTGAAATACTGTTTAGGAATCCCTAGTTTTAAGCCAATTTGGGCTTTTTGTTGCTGTTTTGTTGTTTCTTTCTTTCTTTCTTTCTTTCTTTTTTTTTTTCAACTACTGCAAGAGCGGTAGCAGGAGTGCTGACCTGGGAGTTGGAGCTGGGCTATAGAGCAAGGTTTGCTTCTAACTGTGATCTTGGGCACAGTTAGACTGGGCACAATCTCTTTCAGCCTCAGTCTTGTCATCTGTAAAGTGGGAGGTTGAACAGTTATCTTCCACAGGGCTGGCTTCAGAATTTGTGAAATGAAAACCTGAACCCCTTGTTCAAAAAGCAGGAAAAAAGTGCTGTTAAAGGTACTGTAACATGTTTTCCTTTCTTCCACAGTCTCTCGACTTGTCATGGTGTTTTTAATTTGCTATCTAATATCATTCTAAGTAAAGAAAGATTTAAATTATTTATATAAATTTTACCATTCATCTTAATATTGCACAATGTAAGCTTTAAATGCAAATGTAAGAGTGTTTAACTCATGGGGAATTGCTAAGATACAATTAGTATCCTGTAGCTCTTGCATGGATATGTATTTCATTCTTAAAATAGTAGAAACACTGCACACAACTAACTCAACTGTTTTTATTTCACTTCTGATATGTGTACATTCCATCAACACTCTCAGCCTTCAGGTTACTGATGAGTGAGGAAGGACTGAAAGGCAAAGGATCTAGAGATTGTTCTCCTTCCTTTTCTTTCTAGGTCATCATTTTCAGGGAGAAGTGGTTACAGAGAAGTAACATAAATCAGAAAAGATATATAGGACTTCTTGGTTGTTCCTATTTCTTAGAAGTCTATTGCATTCTTTCTGTGTTGGAAGCAAGTTCTGTTTCAAACATAAAGTGTGGCCTCTTGGGGGCTGTCATTCCCTTCCCACTGCCTACTTAGTTGTAGAAGTAACAACCCTTACCTCCCACTCCCTTTGAGCCTTGCTGAACTCTCACACATTGTGGGTCACCTGAATTCTGTGTTCACAGGACATCAGGAATAGTATGTGCTCTATGCAAATGAGGCAGCAAGGAATTCTGGACACACACATTGTATGTTATCTCTCCTGCTTCCACTCATGCTCCAATAGAATTTCAAGATAAACGGTAACCACACATTGTAGAACCCAAGGTGGGATCCTTCTGAATGCAGGGTTACATGGCTGCACAGGTGTCCTAGGTCCATGAAGCCTGCTTTGATCTTTAAATCTCTAGATCCCATATAATTACCTAGTTGTATCCTGACCTTATTCGTTCTTGGACATGTTTTATCTTTGTAGACAACTTTTTGGAGGAATTTCAATTAAAGAAATTACTGATCTGATCATGACATTGAAAAAATGGGCCTTAAACATAAAATACACTCACTGCAAATGAATGGTTTGATTATTTTTAGTAAATTTATGCAGTTGTGCACCCATTACCACAGTCCAGTTTTAGAACACTTCCATAACTCCCCCAAAGTTATCTTGTGCCCACTTGCAGTTAATTCCCATTCCCATCCCGCCCCAGACAGCATGCCGATCATAATGTGTTTATACAGCAACCGCTTTAGACAAAGCCAGCTATGGCATTTCTGGTTCTATGGGGCAAGTAGCGATTCAGACACAAGGGAAAATTCCAGGAACTTTGACTCCAGTAAGGATTCCCAAGGCATGGGAACTAGTTGGGAAAGGACTTAGACCACCACTGGCCCAAGAAAGTTCCTTTGGATGGATTTTTAAAGTGTGCCTCCTTCACACAGAGGCAGCCTCATGGCTTGGGGAGCAAAGCCTGGGCTGCGTTTCCTGCTGCAATTTTCCCCACCACCTCCCCTCACAGCCTGGGATCCCTTTGCCAGACACAATCTGTAGAAATGTACCCAGTGATCTTGGGAAAGGTACTGGTAGCAAGCGTGGGGAAAGATAGCTTAGATCCACCCTCTATATAAACTTAGGTAATGTATTAACTTCTCTGAGCCTCTCTTTCTACACCTACACAGTGAAGACAGTAGAATTTACCTTGCAGAATTGTGATGGGGTCACAGTGTGGCATGAGGAATAATGCATTTAAAGACTCCAAAATGTGCTCAGTGCTCCTAAAGGTTACTAATTGTTTTTATTGGCTGAAAGTGTCACAAGTGCTATTGTTTTCTGCACTGTATCCCAGTAACAGCAACACTCCAGGAGTGTCTGACTCTTTTAACTTTTTTTTTTTTTGTACTTTCCAAGTCCTTTACTGTACAATGTCATCTGTTTGGAGGTGGGACGCCAAAGGACCAACCATACAGAGCAAAATAGATAAACATGCCAGATTTTTCTCTTTTCCTTCTTAAATCAAGCATTTATAAACAAGAGAGCACACATTAATGACATAAAAATAGTTCTCAAATAGTAGAGTAAGTCATCATATTGTCATTAGCAGCAGCAAAGGAAAGAACGGGCGCCAAATGTTTTCAACTGAGTTCATTGACAGACTACAACTTCAACTTTATTTCCCGTTTCAGAACAAAAATAAACAGGTACACAGAATCTCTTTTTAAAAATTCACCCTTTGGGGAACTTTGTTGGAACACAGTTATTCCATGAGTCCTTCCTCTTTGCTTCCTTTTTTACTTTCATTTAGCCAAAAAGCTTTTAAAATGCAGGTAGGACTCTGCCAGTAGGTAGCTTTTTCACTCTGGCTAAGTCATTTGACTGATCTGGGTATCAATTTCCTCATTTATTATATGGAGACGATGGACTGCAGAGACTCTTAGGATGTCTTCTGGTTCTAAAATGCAGTGATCAGTGGAAGGAGGCAACACACTCATACAAAGAAAAGCCATTGTCTATTTAAATACAATTTCTTTTCATCATTTCTTTGTATTCCTTTCTCCCCAATCCCCCACCCCGCTGTGAGTATTCATAATTAAATTGGTAGGCATTGTAACTGACCGAATTCTAGCTGTGACCTCATAGCAGGAGGGAACATCCACATTTGGACTCTCCCCTTGCTAAGTCTTTGAAAATTGATGGGAAGTAACCTGCTGGCTCAATTTGGCTCCTGAGTATTCTCATGGAGTATGACAGCCTTGCTGTGAAGTGGAGAGGGGAGATGAGTTCACTGGGCAGAATCTGCATTGGACAGATGATGCTCCCACATACATCCCGACAGACGGAAGTGCTGTAATCATGCTTTATCTTTGACTCTGACTTATAAAGGCTCAATTAAATTTAGAACCTTTTCTGATTAAAAAAATAGTTAATGAAAGCTTTGCTGTTTGTTTGTTTGTTTGTTTGTTTGTTTTTTCTCAGCTTCCAAAAGATGTTTAATAACAATGCAGGATCTGGGGTTAGTTTTTGTAGCCGTGGCTGGCCCTTTGGCCTCTGGCACGCTCGAACTTCGGGCCCTTGGAGTGCCTGTAAGGTTTGGTGTGGCTGTGTGGCCCTGCCGAAATGCCTGTACACCTCTCAGCCCTTGCGAGGACCAGAGATCAGGACAGTGCCACAGCCTTTGGGAGAGTCCAGGGCCAGCTGGTCCAAGGTGAGGATCTTGACCCCCCGGCCTTGAGGATGTGGCTCCGGGCACCGCTGCTCACACAAAGTGCACACACCTTCAGTATGGGGATCTCCTGGATATGCACATCATCAGTTGTAGTCCCTACAACCCCAGTAGTTTTGTCCTCCTGGCCAGGAAGCTTCATCTTATGCATCATCTGGGAAAGGGACAAAGGTGGCCGGTTGGTGCGACTCATGAACAATTTATTCAGCACCACCTGGTTGAAGGTGGAGTTGGTTCCTCTGGCCAGAAACCTGTATAACTTGACCAACAGCCTCAGGTAGATGTCCTGGCTCCTGGGCTCCTTGAGACCAACCTTTCGGTGTTCGTTGTAACGGATGTCGACTCTCATGATGGCGCCTCCTGCTCCACCAGGTCTGGACAGGAAGCTTTGTTGTTTTTATGAATGACACCTCTGCCTTTCTTTTTATATTCAGAAGTGATTTTAAAAAGAAAGATGACTTGTTCCTACAGAAGTGAAAGAGACACTTAAAAGGATTTGAGTCCAATTCTTTCTTTTTAAAACTTTTTCTTATGGAATACACAAAAGCAGAGAGAACAACGTAAGGAAGTCTCATGTACCCATCACCCATATTTAAAGTTATCACTCTGGCCAATCTCGTTTCATCTGTAGTATCCTCACTATTTACCACCACCCCATAGATTATTTTGCAATAAATCCCAGACATCATATTATTTCATCTGTAATGCTTTAGTATATATCTTTAAAATGTACGTACCTTTTAATAAAGACACAACCAGAACATAATTATCATATCTTAAAAAGAACAATAATTCCTAATATCAGCAAGTTGTCAGGAGTCAAATTTTTCCAATTATCTAATTTTTTTTTCACAGTTAGCTTAGGATTCAAACAAGGTTCACACCAGGGGTCCCCAAAAATGTTTACACATGACTTGTATTCATCATTTGTTATCAGTATGTATTGAGTATTACAATTTTAATACAGTTTTTTTCCTTTCTTAAAATGTGTATACATTTTTTTGGCACCCTCTGTATATTGCCATTTGTAAATTTGTCTCATAAGTCTTTAATTGGTGGTTCTTAAAGTGTGGTCCCCTGTCCAGAAGCACCTGTATCACCAAGGATCTTTGTAGAAATGCAGCTTCTCTGGCATTAGCCAAGGCCTACGGACCCAGAAACTCTGGGGGCAGAACCCTACAAGCTGTCCTCCAGGTAATTTTGATATATAAGGTCGGACAATTAAGTTTGCAAACTTGTTGCACTGATGTTACTAACCTTTTTTGATGTCAGAGGGATTATTCATTATGAATTTGTACCAACTGGACAAACAGTTTACCGAGTTTACTATTTGGAAGTGCTGAAAAGGCCGCATGAAAAGTTAGATGACCTGAACTTTTCACCAACAATTCATGGCTCTTGCATCACGACAATGCACCAGCTCACACAGCACTGTCTGTGAAGGAGTTTTTAGCCAATAAACACATAACTGTACTGGAACACACCACCTACTCACCTGATCTGGCCCCCAATAACTTCTTTCTTTACCCAAAGGTAAAGGAAATATTGAAAGGAAAACATTTTGATGACATTCAGGATATCAAGGTAATACGACAGCTCTGATGGCCATCCAGAATAAGAGTTACAAAATTGTTTTGAAGGGTGGACTAGGCGCTGGCATTGGTGCATAGCTTCCAAAAGGGAGTACTTCGAAGGTGACTGTAGTGGTATTCAGCAATGAGGTATGTAGCACTTTTTTTAGGATGAGTTTGCAAACTTAATTGTCCAAACTTGTACTCTAAAGTTTTAGAAGTGATGCTCTAATCTTTAGGTTTTCTCTCTCTCTTCTCTCTCCTCTTTTCTCCTCCCTGCATATATCTGTTGAAGAAACTGATCACATATCCTATATGGTTCCCCATAGGTTGGATCTTGCTAATTACATTCCTTTGGTAATTTAATCATTCTTCCTTAAAATGTAACATACATATGCTCACTCCATGTGGATCAATTCATTTAGATATTAAAAAGTCAGCTACTTTCAATTGACAATATTGGTTTCTGTTACCGTATTTGCCGGCGTATAAGACGACTGG
>NW_017731498.1:2227922-2230015 GCF_001890085.2 Hipposideros armiger
TAGATATAGCTAAGTGTTCCTCTGGAGTATTAAACAATAACAACAATGAAAACCTTTTAACAGAATTACACAGTAATAATACCTACACAATTCTCAGCTTTGTGTAATTGACCTATCTTGGATTTCTTGAAAGATTGACAACGATGTATTGGTAATGGGTGACATCATCTGGTAAATGTGGTTATAGCCACATATAAATAGTTAATATTTATCAAGCACTGTTCTCAACATTTTACATAAAAATACATTCAATCCTCACAATAACCTTATAAGATATGAATTATCATATCCCCATTTTACAGATGAACAAACTGAGGCCAAGAGTTGTTAAATAAATGTCACTCAACTACTAAGAGGTGGAACCAAGCTTCAAACTCTGGCAGAGCTATCCCAGAGCCCATACTTACAGTAAGATGCTTCACTGACTCCTTACCTAGCTATACGCCTGAAAAAGGCTGGGGGATGGCTGCCAGAAATGGTGCCCTTCATCTTAGAACAGTTAATCTGTGACCATTCTTTCTGGCAGTAACCAGATCACAAGGACAATTTTCTTTGGAAGGCCACTTCCAGCCTGTAATAATCAAATCCTATCACCTTCAGATAAGAGGGTGCTCATTGTTCTGTTCTCTACTGTCCTTGACCTCCAACTTCATCCAGAAGCAACATCAAATTGTTTCGAATCAAGTTAAAAACAAGGGTGGTGGGGAGTGGAGTATAACTGGTGCTCAGAACATATCCTCATTCTATACACAAAATTTTATTGGGTTGGCCAAGTCATTCCTGAATGCCTGGGTCATGGAAAGTACTGGGGAGCAATCTCTGCGTGCACATAAATGTCTGTGGAGTCTCTATCACATTCTGGTGACTTGGCCCACGTCAAATTCTATTTCACTGAGTCAAAGACCTAAGAAAAAGAAAAAGAAACTACCAATTATCTTTTATCAGGCCTACTGGATTTCTTTTAAGAAAAGAGTGTAAGAATGGTCAACAGTAGATAGTGCCCAAAGCTGGNCGTATAAGACGACCCCCCACTTGGAGGCATATTTTTCAGGGCCAAAAAATCGTCTTATACGCCGGCAAATACGGTAGTTCTGTTAGTTTGAAAGTGTGACTAAAAGAAACCAATGTATGTTTTGGAATTGTTTAAACTTTATTTTTGTTATTAGCATTAGAAATATTCCATTTTTGGACTTGATATCATACCTACTAAACCAAATTACAGGCTTATCAACGCAGTTATAAAACTGACACAGCTAGTGGCATGATGGTAAGCTAGCTCTTTGGTGGCCACTTCACCCCCCAGTTTATCAGATCTCTGTGGTGTAAACACTCCCTGATGGCTGATTTCAAGCTATTAATGTGATGGACTCTGGAAGACATGGGCACAGTTGGCAATCAAGAGCCAGTAGGAAATGGCTCCAGCACACCACTGTCATAGCCCATTTAGAATCTAGTCTTAACAGCCACAATAACTTGAGTAGTTTAAGCATTACCCACTATTTTTCTTTGGCTCTGTGAATCTGAACTAAGGTGCATGTGATGATTAATTTTATGTGTCAACTTGGCTGGGTCACAGTGCCGATATTTGGCCAAACATTAGTCTAGATGTTTCTGTGAAGATGTTTTTTAGATGAGATTAACATTTAAATTAGGGGACTCTGAGTAAACCAGATTGCTTCCCCAATGTAGGTGGGCCTCATTCAATCAGCTGAAGGCCTTAATGGAATGAATAATAGCTTTCTACAAGAAAAAGAAAATTATTCTTGCAGTCTGCTTTTGGACTCAAACTGCAACATCAGCTTTTCCCTTGGTTTTCAACTTCTCCACCTGTCATGCAAATTTTGGACTTACCAAGTCTCCACAACCATGTGAGTCTGTTTCTTAAAATCTCTCTCTCTCTCTCTCTCTCTCTCTCTCTCCCCCCACAAGTGTGCACACATGCACACACACATCCATATATTCTGTTGATTCTATTTATAGTCAATAAAACTTTTAATTTTTTATTTTTAGAAAATGCTAGCCTTAATCCTAATTTTATTTATTTATTTAAGATTTTATTGGGGAATTGGGGGAGGGGAACAGTGTTGGGGAAT
>NW_017731498.1:2231312-2232491 GCF_001890085.2 Hipposideros armiger
CAAATGTTTATTGGTAAAGGACTGTGCTAAAAGCCAGTCATGGAGTTTCTTGGGCCCTGCCTTTAAGGAGTTTTTAGTCTACTAGGAAAGCATAGCATGCATTAAATGAGATAAATGATTGTATTGTTGGTAGGGAGTGATACAGCTATAAGAAATGTACATGGGAATTCCAATTACTTTGTTTTTTAGAAATCATAAGTAAATCAAAATAAAAGAAAGTAGGAATAAGAATTTCAGAGTGGGAGTAAATGTAAAGGTCAACTTGTCCATCTGAGTCACTTGATAGATGAAAAAAACAGACCCAAATATGTTTTAAAAAGTAGACAAGAAGATAGGTAGTTTAATTGTGACAAAATTGGATCCAGAAGACAAGTCTCTGGATTTCTAGCCTGCAGCTATTTTTTCTGTACCAAGTAGCTTTCCTCAATAACCCAGGAATATGTGGACCACAAATTGAATCTAAGTTAGCAACAGCGAGCAAAGATGTGTTTTTAAAAACTAAGATGACAATGTTAATTGGAGAATGTCTTAGAAAAGACAGGAAAGAACTTGTTATATTTGTCATTGATTTATTTCTTGTTATTCAGAACCAACATCCAAAGTTGAACTATGAAAATAAAGGAATAGAAAATGAGACTATAAAAAAAGTTATGAAAATCAAAGTTATCTAGCCTGAAAAAAAAAAAGAAAGTATTGGGGGAATTCTTTAGCTTTCAGGGATCAAGGGGTTTCTAATTAGCTGTTCTCCATATCCCCAAAAGGCAGAAAACCAGAGAAAATAGACTTGAATATCAAGCAGAAAAGATGAAGTTAGATATACCTGATCTGAAGGTCTAATATACACAGAGAAAGGAAGCTCCAGAATACTAGAGATTGTCTTTCCCTTTCAATCTTTATACCTGGGAACCCACAGCTTTCCCAGAAGTCCTGTAGACCTGCCTGGAAGTGAAGATGGAGTGAAAGGCCTTTTAAGGATTCCTCCCAATTTTGGAAGATTATTCCAAACCTAATACTCATGCCCTATTGATCTTATAAATTAAGGGGAGACAAGTTGATAAAAAAAAACAAAACGTGACATAATATTTTTTGGTGATTAGAAAGAGAGTGGGATCAGACATTCCCATAAGATGGGGGTGCCTAAACTGAAAGAGCTAATGAAGTATATTTTACAAATGGCCA
>NW_017731498.1:2235156-2236767 GCF_001890085.2 Hipposideros armiger
ACTTAAATGTGAAGGTAACATAGGAAAGTAACATTGAAATATGCAAAGATTTCTTTCATGGGACACCGAAAGCATTAAGCATAAAAAAAATTGATAAATTAGACTTCGTTAAAATTAAGAACTTTTCTTCATCAAAAGAGATAAGAGCATGAAAAAGCAAGCCTTAGGTAGGGCTATTTGTAATATATATATATATATCTGATATACCTATAAATCAGTAAGAAAAGATAGCTATGACTGCCCTTCCCTTCCCCAAAACGCAAAATTTTTGAGCAGGCATTTCACCAAGAAAGATACCCAAGTGGTCAATAGATATATGAAAATGTGCTCAACATAATTAATTAAGAGCTAAATTCAAATTAAAGTCACGATAAAATAGCACTACATACTCACCAGAATAACTAAAATTGAAGCAACTGGAATCACATATACTGTTAGTAAAAATATAAATTGGCACACTCCTTTAGAAAAATGTTAAGCAGTCTGTACTTAAATTGAATATATGCATACTCTAATTCCACCACTGGAACTCGCAATCCCACTATTGGGTATCTATCTGGCAGAAATGCATACATGTGTCCTTTAAGATGTTGAATATTGAAACAAAATATTCATTTAGGGATATTTACAACAGTCCCAAGCTGGAAACAATGCCAATGGACATAATGGGAGTTATTGATTAGTGATTAAATTTCTTTAAAATAGCTGAGATTCTGAGTTACTATTTCTTTTTATGTACATTTTGATAATTTATGTGTTTTAAAAATTATTTGTTTTCAACTTTATTGGCGTAAAGTTAACTATAATAATCTCTTAAGGTTTTTAAAGTTGCTATTGTAGCTGTAATTTCCACCTGATTTTTCTCCTCCAAAAATTCCTCAGTACTCTGGCCCACTGATGGTTACCCCTGACATCTTCCAGTGATATTATAAGTTTATTCTATTTTCATCTCCTTAAAAGTCTTTTTTTTTAAATCATTTTAAGGGACTTGGGGAAGGCAGGAATATAGATGTTTGACATTTTTATCCAATATTTCCTCAACAAACATCTATTTTTTGGTATCTGCTATTTACATATTTTTAAAACAATGTACATATAAGGCTACAATCAACAGTATTTTAATACTATTACTATATAATCACTGAAAACTCTCTTTGGAAATAGTTACCATTGATTATTATTTTATTATCAAAACTCTTGTGAAGGAAACTCATGGGCATTAGGGAAAGAAAATTCCTGTCAGATTTTTCTAAGTATTCAGATACTGTTTATCAATCAAATACTTTCACAGGTCATGCTTGTTATTTCATTCAAACTCACATCACTATGAGAGTAATAAGTCCATGTGTCAATCATGTTTTCATTGTAAACGAAGCTGAAGAAAAATAAGAGATTTATGAACTGAGCCTTATGGCAAACAAATAGTTAGCTGCAGGTCCAGGAAAAGATGCAGATGAGTCCAGGCGACAAACACAAAGAAGCCTAGTGATCGCTTAGACGTCCTCTAAACTTCTGTATAAAAGTCAGAAAGAATTCTATCACAAATAGTTTAAGGGACCCACTCATCTCAACAGCAACACCAGATCATATTAACATGCACAAATACCTTCA
>NW_017731498.1:2237942-2247382 GCF_001890085.2 Hipposideros armiger
GATAGATAAAACCACATAAAATCAATTTTTAGAGTATTATTTCCTGTGGTTAGGCTGAAAAAGTGTTTTGAAACTCCCCCTTCCACCCTGCCTACCTCCTTCTTGATAGAGCTGTGTGCCTAACTTTAATTACAGCAAAGGTTAAAGGCATGTTCCTAAGACAGAGATGAATCCATCTTCCCAATACAGAGATTACATTTCCTTTGTGTGTCACCAAACCTTCCCTAAGGCCATTAGTAATTTTCCAGACTTATGTCCACACGGAGTCTGCTGTTGAATCAGTGCTGGGGTTGTAACAGAGACTCCAAGTGAGTACATAAAGCTCAAGATGACTGGCAAACAGTGTTACAGGTGACATTCTACCCAGGGTACACTCTGTATGCTGTGACCCTCTTCCTTTCCCCCAGTCAATTTGCTGTGCTAGCCTGCATGCAAATGCTAGAGGGAAATCTAAGACCGGTTACTAAGGAGACAAAACAGGTGCTTGCATGAGTCATTCTCCCTTTGGAGGGAATGCGGGAAAATTGTCTGTGGTAGAAGCTTCAGTGGTGATTAATTCACTTTTGACATCCATGTTAATACTGAAGAATTAATTTCAAATTAAACCTTACTTTTTTCCACAACACTGGCAGATGAAAGCAGAAAATGACTCACTGTGGTGCAGTCTGGGGTCACAGGAGAATCCCTGCACCCTTTGTAGGGAAGGAACAAAAAGGCAGAAGCTTCTGAATGAATAGGTGGCTCTGCCTCTGAGCTGAGGAAAAGCGTGGGTGACAAATCAGTCATTTGGGCAAATGGAAAGAGCTGGAAAAGGGACTGGATGTTAAAGTGCTTCTATCTTGTGCTAAATCCTACAGAACAGCCAGTCCCATCCAGGCAGACAATCCTGATAAGATATAAGATTTGGAAGGAAGCATGGGGGGAAAAGGGAGAGGAAACAGAGGGAACACAATTTAGCTTTCACTTTCATTCTGGGAGGCAGCTGCATGATGGAAACATCAGGAGTTTAGCAATCAGACGTTGATTGCAGTCCCAGTAATGCCCCCTAAGAGCTCTGGGTCCTTAATGTTTCTGCACATCAATAATGTGGGAACAAGGTCAACCTCGCAAGGTTGTTGTGAGGACTTACACATAGAAGGTACCTCAGAAATGTTGGGATTCCCTTCCCTTCCCCTGGGACCTAGAAACACAAGTTTAGATAGAACGATAGAATCCTAGCATTGGAAAGAGGCAATAATGATCTAACTTGGCCACTCAGATTGCTTGAAGAAATTCTAAACCTTCTCAAAGAAGTCCAAAGGTCTTTCAGCTTCTGCTCAAACACCCCCCAATAAGAGGGAATTCCCACCTCTTCTAATAACTATTTTAGAAATTCCTTTACCTATTTTTATCTTAGTTTGAACCTTCAGAGCCACAAAGAACTAGTCTAATCACTTCCACAAGAAACAAAATATTTATTTTGTTCTGATGTGATAGGTTCCCTAACATTATATTTAACTTTTCCCTATTATTTTGATTGCTTAACAGAAACTGTGGCCTACCTACCAAATCTGTTCTCTCTTTCCTTCATTACGATAGAATTACAGCCAGATGAATGGGGCATCTAATGAACTAACATTTCAACCTCCTATGCATTAGGTATAGACTCGCTGGGTGACAGTGAATTGTGAGTAAAAGTTATGAGTGCCAATTCTTGGCCAGCACCTTAAAATAGTGGATATAGCTTCTGTATGTCCTTCCTCTATCTCTTCAACTGTAACCTGGTCATATTAGTGGCTCCGTTTCATCTCTGTAGTAAATGATAATGCCCTGGTGGATGATGAAGCATTGCTGATGGAAGGAACCTGGTTCTCTGAATGACCACATGGAACAGAGCCACTTACCATCTTTGACCACACACCTGGCACTATTACACAAGTGAGAAGCAAGCTCCTTTGTTCCTTAAGCCACTGTATCAATGGATCTCACTGTATCAGCAGCCTGAACTTACCTTAACTAAAACACGTCTTCTTAAGGTGTTCCTGAGAAACGAATACAAAGCTCAGGTTGTGTTGTGGTTTCACTAGAGCAAATCACTTATTTTTACTTTGCCAGATACTATCATAATTTATAAATGGAATCCAAGACTAATTATTCTGTGTAGTCAATTCATATTGATGGTAAAATAAGCTATAATCTTAAAACTTCTTCCTGTGTTGTTGCTAAACCACATATCTTCCAACCTGTACTTGCGGAATTGGTTTTTCAATGCAAGTGAAATCCCTTATATTTATTCTTATTAAACGTTAACTTGATTGATATAGCCAGCATTCCAGTTCACCAGGATCATTTTTGTTTTCTAGTTTGTCATCCACTCTCTTAGTTGCTTCTCTCAACTTCCAGTGATCTGTACGTTTGAGCAGCATGGCAGCTATAACTTTAGTTTAGCTTAATTTCATCTTTTGATACTTACGTTAAGGAGTAAAAAACCTTATGTGTATATATTTTTTTATGCTAAAATGAACCTAGAGTCATCAGTCTGCAGCTTAACAGTGTGGTCATGGTCTCTTATGGTGCAGGTAATATTTACAGGGTTGCCCCTCACATTGGTGCATTGCAATGAATAGTGCAAAACTGGCAGATTTTGCACCAATATTCTGGGAACTGTCCTTAGTCCAATGTCTATCTTTTCTACCCTGCATCAGGTGGCAAGAGCTTGTCTACCCACAGGATTGTGCTGCTGTCTCTAATGGGAAAAAAGGTCCAGCTTTTCTGCTGTTCAGTGAATGAGTTCCCTTTATTCCTTCTCATTTGTAGACATATGTCTGCAGACACAAACATATAAACAAATGTGTTACTGCTTTATTTATCTACTGTCTGTAAATGTACACCCTAATGTAGCAGACTAATTAAAAATTAGCAATGTAGTGTTAATCAAGCTAACAGCCAAATTTTAGCTTCTAGTAACTATTTAAGATCAGAGTACAATTACTGAACAAAAATAGTTGGACTCTGATTAATTTTAGTAGAAATGAAGGGGTTGATAATACTTGCTAAATATTGTTGAAATTTGCACTCCAAACCACCTTACATTTCTATATGTTTCTGTTGCCAAACATAAGGCCAGTGCTGACTGGACAATGGGGGTGTGAGGGCAGTGTCTTAGACTAGTACCCTTTCAGTGGCTCCAGCTATGTTCTGCGCTTCTGCACTTTCCCTGCCTTCTCTTCCCTTTGGGTTCCATTATCACCTCTTAAATTCCCAGGCTTATTAGGACATTTCCAGATGGATGTGCCCAGTACTCCAATTCTATGCCAACCTAAGCTAGTGGCCTTAAGAAGGAAGATGTGATACATATTTGCTGGATCAAAAACACACCACACCATCAGACACATTGACAGCCTGTGTTTTGAGTCCTGTTTGGAGATAAATCAAAGTCACCAAATTTTAAGAATGGGATGGACTCCAGAGATACTGGAGGGGTTTAGTACATTCCCACAAAGTAAGAATCCTATCAACCATGCCTGGAGCAGTGCTGATATTCCATAGAGCTTGAATTCTGAACACGAGCCATCATCTGTAAGAGTCTTCTAGTTTCTCTGCCTTACGTGGTCCCAGAGAAAAACATTTTAAACTGATCAATGATGAATATTTGGGAAGTTTGTTTCACCTTAGCACCTCTCCCACATTTATTTGCATAACTTCTTTTTTTTTTTTTATTTAGCTGAGCCATCCTGCCACCTGTTGGCAGCTCAGCTCGGGCTGGACTCGAACCGATGTTGCTCAGAGCTTGCACTCTTGAGTGAGCTCTTAACCAACTGAGCCACTCGGCCGGCCCCCTATTTGCATAACTTCGTGGTATGTTTTATGCTGTAGTCTTAATAAAATCGTGTGCAAGATAATAGCTCACTGTGTCTTCCGTTGAAGCTGTGGCTTTCCTCATTGGCCCGGCTTTCTTCCATTGTGTTTCCCATGGTTCCTACGTACTTGTCTGAGACAGGGCAAAGCTGTCACAGTTCCTTCTCAGCATGGAGAAAAATATTTCTTCTTTAAAAGTTTTTCCTTTTGACGATGTACATATCCAAAACCTAATCTGGTCACCTTCCCAGGTTCCCTATCTTAGCGAATGGCACTATTTTGAGTTTTTTTAGCTCAGAGATTATTTTGTCGGCCATGTCCAGTCTACTACTAAGCACATCAAAAGCATTCTTCATTTCTGTTACAGTGGTTTTTTTCTTTTTTGTTTTTTTTTTTAATCTCTAGCATTTCTTTTTGTTTATTTCCTTAGGATTTCCATCTCTCTGCTTATATTGTCCATCTGTTCTTACATGCAGTCTACTTCACACATCAGAGACATTACAAGTTATTATACTATCTTATAATTAGAAAAAGGTGATGGGATTAAGAAGTACAAATTTCCAGATATAAGAATAGTCATGAGGATGAAAAGTACAGCATAGGGAATAATATTGTAATAACTATGTATGGTGTCAGATGGGTACTAGATACTAGACCTATCAGGTTGATCACTTCATAAGGTATAAACATGCCTAATCACTATATTGTACACCTGAAACTAATATAATATTGTATGTCAACTGTAATTGAAAGATATATCTTATAATTAAGATATTAATCATAGTTGTTTTAAATCCCTACTGTGATAATTCCAGCATCCATGTTATGTCTCATTCTGATGCTTGCTCTGTCTGTTCAAACTGTGTTTTTTTACCTTTTAGTATGCCTTGTAATTGTTTTCTGATAGGTGGATATGATGTACAGGGTAAAAATAACTGCAGTAAACAGGCCTTTAGAAATGTAATTGTAAGGTGTGGGGGGAGGAGTGGAAACATTCTATAGTCCTTCGATTAGTTTTCAGTTTTCTAGTGAGCCTGTGCCTCTGCACTGTGAGATTTACAAGTGTCTCTCAGTTTTTTTCTCCTCCCTTCCCCCTCTCCACTCCCCTTAGGTGGGGCAAGATGGCTGGAGTGGGTTGGAGTTGGGCATTTTCCCTTCCCCTGGTCAGTTAGGCTCTGATAATACCACAGCAGGATAGGTTCTGGTTAACTGATTCCCCCTGAGGGCAAGCACTCTAAAATATTTCAAAATGGTTCCTTTTCTCCACCCTGACAAAAGCAGGAGGGAACTTATTTCTCCAATATTTATTGTGGGAACCTGCTTGAGCTCCTGGAGGTAAATTTTGCAATATTTCCTCACCTCCCCCAAGTGGGTCTCTCTGGTGTTTTTTTCGTTTTGGTTTGTTTTTAGCTGAGCCATCCTTCTACCTGTTGGCAGCTCAGCTCGGGCCGGGAATTGAACCAGCGATCCTGTTGCCCAGAGCTCACACTCTTGAGCGAGCTCTCAACCAACTGAGCTACTCGGCCGGCCTCTCTGGTGTTTTTTTAACTCTCAGAATTGCCTGCTCTGAGCCTCCAGCAGCTCGCTAATTACAGTTCAGGTTTTCCTACCCTGGTATTGGCTCCCCGAGATGTTTCAGTTCATGAGCCTCTGCTCCAGTAAGCAGTGACTCCCTGTTTGCTCCTGTTTGTCCCTCTACTCTTGGGGACAGCAGTTTGCTCTGGGCCCTCCTCTGTCTTATGGATTCAAGAATAGTCATTCATTTTTCAGTCTGTTCAGCTTTTTACTTGTTGTTGGGATAGAGTAGCAACTTTCAAGCTCCTTATCTGCATAACTGGTAACAAGAAGTTCTCATATTCAGAGTTTTTAATGAGTTCAGGCATCCATCTAGTTGTGTGATTCACAAATCTAGAATCTCATCCTTACATCAACCACTCAGTCCTGGTGACACTTATCTCTAAATATCCCTTGACTCTGATCACTTTTTCTCTTTTGTCATCTCCACATTGGTCTAAGCCACCATCACCTCCTAACTGCTCTCACCAGCCCCACTGCAGTCCTCCTGTAACTGTTCCACACACTGATGCTAGAGTGATACTTTCAGGACAAAAAGCTCTATATTATTAACCCTATTTCAAAACCTCTGTGGTCAAAAAGAACCAGGCCTTGCCAATAGAAAGCCCCTAAACAGACATAAACAGAGAATTCCTAGGTTCTGCAACTAAGATGCAGAAAATGCTTGTTATACTATATAGTCCAGCAAGAATTTCATCCCTCAGAATTGGGACGTTAGGCCTGGTGATGTGGACTGCTGAGTGGGCAGAGCTGTTGCCTTCCATGGGTGGGCAAATAAATTCTGGAAACCCTATGGTTCAGGGCCTTTCATATTTAAAAGATTGCTCAACTCTGACAAGCAGCTGGCCACAGCTGACACCCTGATACACATGAGAACTGAGGCGGGGCCTGGGAGGTATCTTTTGTCCATGCTGTTCTTATATCCACTTTGATGCTTCCAAAGGTTTGTGAGAGAAACTGATTGGTGCCCACAGGTTTCATGTTCCCCATCTTCAAGCCTGGCCTTGGTCTTCTCGTTCCAAGGCTTAGGAAACCTTTCACAACTTCCCGTAGTTCTTGTGATAAGACGAACTCCTTAGTGTTGCTCTTGGCTAGGTTTTCAGGCTTCTGTCCTGCTCTGCTTCTCCTCACTCGCTTTGTTCAGATACAATGACTTTCAGTTCTTTGTATTTGTCACCAATGTTCCCTTTTCCCCCAAAGCCATTCTCTTAGCCTAGGATGCTCTTCTCTGTTCCTCTCAGGTAAATAACCTCTACTCATCTTTTTTTTATCTCAGCTGAAGTACTATTTCTTCAGGGAAGACTTTTTGATCTGTCTAAATCCCATCAGTGTGAGTTTTTACAGCATGTTGTATCTCTTCCTAACTTGGGCCACCATTGCAGTTCACATACCTGTGTAATTATTTGACTAACATCTGTCGCTCCATAAGAGCAGGGACAATATCCTGTTTGGCTTTCTATTGCTCCCCCTGTGCATGGCTTGGTGACTGGCCATGGTGGGCATTCAATAAATTTAATGAGTGTGAGTTATAAAGAGTAATCATTGCATAACTGGTATTTCTTTTTTGGGGGGGATGAGTTTGGTAGTTCACCAACAAGTATTTATTGAACTTTTAAGAGGCAGAGACTATTGTTGCTTTTTAAAATATTTTTTAATAGTCCCATGGTATGTGGTATATGAATGCTAGGCAGTGATTCTAAGGAAGACAAGTAAGGTATAACAAAAAAAGGTTGATCCTTTTCATCTTCTTTATGGAATATGCTAGAGCAAAATAAGTAACCAGAGACCAACACGCAAAGAATAAAATCACTTCCAAAAATAACACAGAAGACAACTTAGTGATGTAGCTCAGGATGAGAGAAGGAAAATTACCAAGTGCTTCTTCCTTCAGAGACTTGTGCATTTTTGTTAAGGATTTCTCTGTTTTAGACAAGTGCAATGTGACCTGGTGACTCACCACAGGTAGTTTCGAGAAAGCATTACATAATACATCCTATGCAGCCAGCATGAGCTGGTATAAGTTTCTGTCTCCAGGAAACAGGGAGAGAAGACATTCTATAGCAGGGTCCCACCTGTAGGCTTGCAGCACAAAGCAAAAGAAGCAGGAGTCCTATCCCTATGCTAGCTTAGAGAAATGCCACTGTTTTACTACTCATCTGTGCGGACTGCATCTCTTTTACCAAATGGTTGTGTAGCAGGAAAAGTGGCTCAAGGGGAATTGAAGGTAGTAGGCTTGTTTGCCAAATGTTAACTCTCGTCCGAGCACCGTCACTGATGTGTGCCATGTTCCACAACATGATTTCACCTGCTCACCAGGCATGGTGCAGATGTACCTCCATGAGGGCTCTGGGGAGGCAGGTGTGGCTGGTACAGAAGAGCCAGGAATGAAGGCTGAACCTTGAAACCTTTCCTGTTGGGCAGTGGAGCCATAGTGAAGTAAGCACTGGCTTTATAAATACTTGAGGACTGTTGAAAGGCATATTTGTCTCACTGCAGAAATACCATGCATCTCAAGAGCATTTTGTGTGTGTGTATGTGTGTGTGTGTGTGTGTGTGTGTGGAAAACATGCGTTTTGTTGCTGTTAGACCAAAAGCTTAAGACAAAAACCCACTCTTCTTTCTTCCAGATGTCTACTGGAAACTCAGTGCACTAAGCTGGGGAACCTATTCAATGCCTAGAAAGGTTATGACTCATTTGGACTTGCTTCGCAGGGGATAGTAATAGACTATGTCTTCACATTTCACATTCTTTAAATATGTTGCAGATTATGAAATGAATTCGTTTTTAAAATTCCAAACTGTTGGTGATTCAGCCCAAGATTAAGGCTCTTTCAAAAGATGTAGATTAAAAGGTGAACCAAGGTAAGTGGGTATGTGTGTGTGAGATATGACAGAAATGTTGTGAGAATGTTAATATTAAAAGGATCCATTGTGGATTTTCAAACACAAGATAATGGGTTAAAAATCATCATTTTTTTTTGCTCTTGGCTGTCCAACATCCTGATTTCATTAGAGGGAATTATCCTTCCCCGACATGTGTCATCCTGATGACATAGAGAGTGCATGCCTTTCTCTAAGGAAACTGAAAGGAATCCATCCTCCCTTTCCTTGGGGACAGCACATGATCTGGGCTCAACCAATCAGACTCACTGTCTCAGGAATTTTAATCTTGAGCAAGTGCCCAACATACAGGAGAAATGGGCCATCAAAAACGAGACTGGATCAGTGGCTGACCAACCCACTGCACTGAGTGGCTGCGACTCTTCTTGTACTGGGTCCTGTAGGTTCCCTTGATTCCTGCTGGTTTTAATGGTATAATGCCTCCAGCTTCTTGTTGATTCTCTGAACCCTTATGTCCTTCCAACAAATTCCTTTGGTTTAACATAGCCAGAGTTGTTGAATACAAATAATAAATTAGTGCCATGAGTAAATTACCATTACTACCATTGTTATTACTATTGCTGTTAGTAAATTTACCATTAGTACATTAGTACTACTCCACAAAAAGGCTGTTGAGATGGTACAAAATTAAAAAGTATTCAAGGTAGAACATATAATTCTAAAATGTATACGGAATCATAAAAGACCTCAAATAGCCACAGCAAATTTTGTTTTTTTAAAGATTTTATTGGGGAATTGGGGGAGGGTAATAGCGTTGGGGAATCAGGGAATGGGGAATAGACAAGTTGCTGTCCTTTATGTTCTTCAGTATAGTTGTGGAGGACGTCGCTTCACTGGCCCATGTTGGTATTATCATTGTGCACTTCCTGGGTGAGGCAGTTGCTTGCTGGCCATTGGATGGCCGCTCATGGAGGCTCACGGCAGCTCATGAAACCTCACGCCTGCTGCCGGCCAGCCCCACTGCAGCCTACGCCATCACCCGGCGACTCACAGCAGCCCAGCTTCAGGTCGAGCTGTAGTTCATCATCTTAGCTGTAGAGGGTGCAGCGTCACTGGCACTCATATGTGGGATCCGAACCAGGGCTCTGCTGCTCAGAGCTGGTGTCCAAAGCCAACTTTTTTTTTTT
>NW_017731498.1:2248562-2252111 GCF_001890085.2 Hipposideros armiger
TTATTTATATAAAGAACAAAGATCAATCAATGATATATTGCCCATTTTGTTCGATAACCTTTTGCCATCTTTCAGTGAGCTTCATAATTCCTTGTTCATAGAAGGACCTGTCTTGATCGGTGAAAAACTGAACAAGGTGTTGATTTATAGCCTCATCTGAATTGAATGCTATAGCACGCAAGGAGTTTTGAAGAGAGTGAAACAAGTGGAAGTCTGATGGTGCAAGGTCAGGCGAGTGTGGTGGGTGTGGCAACACATCCCATCGAAGCTCCAATAATTTTTGATGGGTGATCAGACGTGTGTGGTCTCGTGTTGTCATGATGGAACACAACTCTTTTACGATTAACAAGCTCTGGACGTTTCTGGATGATGGATTCATTCAAACTGTCCAATTGCCAACAGTACACATTCGAATTAATTGTTTGGTTCCTTGACAGGAGCTTGAAAAACACGACATCTTTAAAATCCCACCACACTGACAGCATAACCTTCCTCTGATGAATGTCTGCTTTCGGGATGTCATTTGAGGCGAATCATCACATTGGGACCAAGACCCTTTGCAAACCACATTGTTGTAAACAATCCACTTCTCATCACCAGTTATCAGTCGCTTCAGAAAAGGATCGTTTTCCTCATGTTTAATGAGCATATGGCAGATGTTTATACGCGCCATCAAAGGAGCTTCTTTGAGTTCATGAGGAACCCAAATATCGAGCTTGCTTACATATCCCAGCTTCTTCAGGTGGTCGTGAACGCTTGAATGTTGGATGTTCAATGTTTCTGCAATCTCTTGTGTCATGTAACGTGGGTTTGACTCGATCAATGGCTTTATTTTGTTGTCATCAACCTCAGTAGGCCTCCCTGACCGAGGAGCGTCATTGAGATCAAAATCACCAGCACGAAATTTCGTGAACCATCGTTGGCATTGACGTTCTTGTAGAGCATTGTCACTGTAATCTTGGCGCAACTTTTCACAAGCTTGACATGCGTTCTTCCCTTTACAGAAGTAAAACAGTAAACTATGGCAAAAATGCATAGTTTGATGTTCTATCTTCAACTTGTTGTAAAGTCTCCAAAACTCAACCAAATCGCTCAATTTTTTTTAGAATGAAGCTAGAACTGTCAGCTGTCAAATGACATAGCAATAACATAGATGTGAATGACTCTAGTACTTCCAGAAATGAACTAGCGCCATCTGTTGCAAACATGCGTCATGACTTTTCCGACAACCCAATGGGACATACAGGAGGCCAGTAGACATATGAAAAAATGCTCAACCTCACTAATCATTAGAGAAATGCAAATGAAAACCACAATGACCTCACTCCAGTCAGAATGGTTATTATCAATAAATCAACAAACAACAAGTGCTGGCGAGGTTGTGGAGAAAAGGGAACCTTGTGCACTGTTGGGAATACAGATTGGTGCGGCCACATGGAAATCAGTATGGAGGTATCTCAAAAAAACTGGAAATGGAACTACCTTATGACCCAGCAATTCCACTCTTAGGTATCTATCCAGAGAAACCCAAGACGCTAATTTGAAAAAATATATGCACCTCTATGTTTATGGTAGCGCTATTCACAATAGCCAAGACTTGGAAACAACTGAAATGCCCCTCAGTAGACGACTAGATTAAGAAACTGTGGTTCATTTATACAATGAAGTATGACTCAGCTATAAAGAAGAATGAAATCTTACCGTTTGCAATGATATGGATGGAACTAGAGAACATTATGCTATGTGAAATAAGTCAGTCGGAGAAGGAACACCATATGATCTCATTTATATATGAAATCTCAAAAATTGAATAAATGAGCAAAGTAAACAGAGATATAAAAGAAAAACTGATGGCTGCTAGATGGGGGGGGGATGAGGGAGAAGGGAAGGTGATTAGAAAGCACAAATTGGTAACTACAATATTGCCAAGGGATATGAAAGACAGTTTGAGGAATATAATCAATAATGTTGTAAAGATTTTGTAGGGTGTCAGATGGGCACATCTTGTTAGGGAGACCACTTCATGGATGGTGTAGATGCTTGACCACTGCGCTGTACACCTGAAGCTGAAGCTATATACGATGTCAGAGGAGTAGTAGATTGGGGGGAGGGGGTTATCACCTTGTGAGGGGTGAAATATCTAACTATTAATTGTTTTGTACACCTGAAACTAATAAAATAAATAAATAAAAATAAAAAGTATTCAAGGGCATACGCTTAGGAAAAGGCAGGGCTGGGAAACCCTGAGCCAGGATTTCAAGAGGCTGAGAGATATGAGAGAGGTGAAACTTCTCAGGTTCCAAAGCAGGCCTCAGAATCAGAAAAGAGCTACATTGCCTCCTCCCACAGCAATAATCAAGAACACAGAAAAAACAGCATTACTGTGGCAGCAATACAGAAACAACTCAAGTTTTTTCACAGTGGAAATTTAATAACAGAAAATTAGATGCATCATGCTCAGAAGAATTGCAAAAGCAAACAGGAAGGTGAGGCAACACAGAGATAAGCAAACAGAGAGAGCAGCTACTTCCCACCCCTGACTAAAGGGACAAGGGAGGAAGTGGTGAAACTATAGTGGTAGTTGGGGGAGGGGTGTTCTGAGCTGCAGAGGCCAGGACTTGGGAGGAACATCCTGCTAGGTGGGCCCAGGAATTGTGGAGGAGACCCAGTGACTCCTAGAGGTACCATCTCCCTGGCAGGGGGAGAGGGTAAGAAATGCACTGGCTGCTATTCATCCTGCCCTCCAGTCTCCCAATGCCTCCCAGTGGCTGGACCCTACTGGAAACTAGGTGACGGGAGTCTGGAAAATGCAACTTTCAGGGGAATGCAGCTGAGAGCAAATAGGCAATGAGCCTACGAAGTGGAGACAGGGGCAGCCTAGCCCAAAAGGGCACTGTGATATTCAAAGGACACTATGATAAGATCTGAGGAGTCAAACAGCATGTCCGAAACCATAGCTCTCTGGAAGACACTGGTCCTATTAGTTTCCCAAAGCTGCTGTAATAAATTATCACAAATGTACTGGCTGAAAACAACACAAATTTATTCTCAGACAGTTCTGGGGGTCAGAAGTCTAAAATCAGTTTTACTGGGCTAACATCAAGATGTCATCAGGGCCTGTTTATTCTGAAGCCTTCATGGAGAATTTATTTCCTTGCCCTTTTCAGTTACCTGCATTCCTTGTATTGTGGCCTCTTTCTCAAATTACTACAATCTCTTGCTTTCATCATTCTATCTCCTCTGACTCTCACCTTCTACCTCCCTTTTTTCAGGATTCTTTGTAATTTCATTGAGCCCACCAGGATAATCCAGGATAGCCTCTGCATCTAAAGAGCCTTAATATAATCACAGCTGCAAAGTCCTTTTTGCCATAGAAGGTCACATATTCAGTTTCCGGGGATTAGGACAGGAACATCTTGGGGCCATTGTTCAGCCTAGTATGTGGTGAATATTTGGAGCTGAGTCTAACTGCATGGTGTTGCTTGGAACTGGGAATAGGCAACTAATTTACAGTTTGTGGCCTGGGATCCTGCTCATCACAGTAAAACA